>NW_026624014.1:47338-114997 GCF_030028575.1 Malurus melanocephalus
AAAAAAAAAAAAAACCAACCAAACAAAACCACCTGAAACAAACTAATAAAACCACAGCTGCAAAGAAGTGTCAATTTTGTCAGGGCAACCTTTCTCCACTAACTAAAGGAGTTGAAAGATTAGTAGACCACTGAACTGGGTCATAACACCTGTGGATCAAGCCACCCAAAATTATCATCATAGATGATATGTAGTCATCAATGCTTGATCTTTTTACTGTGATTTAAAATTACTTAATTTGTTGTGTTTTCAAACATGATTGTAAATGGGGGCATAATTTTTCTGTTCTGCTTTCTAATTATTATTCTTTCTCCATTAACTGTAGATTATTTCAATTCAGAGTCTAAAATAACAACTGTTGTAAAAGACAACCTTTGAATCTTGAAAATTGTGCCTGTGGGAAAGATGTTTTGTAGAGGAATACACCTAGGTGGGCTTTTTTTTTGGTCTGAGATTTTCATGTGTGTCAACATTTAAAATGATGAACTTTATTGTAATTTAGGGATTACTTCATTTCTTGATCAGATGAAGATCTGGGCACCTATGTATTTCTGAAAACATTTGCACTTCTTGAAGAATGCATTCCTCATGCCTTTGGCTTCACCATTTGCACATTAATTGCCAGTGAATGTTTGTAGTATGAAGATTTGCATACTTATGAAAGCGAATTTGAAGTTTTGATCCCTAAATTCAACACAAGTTATGTTTCAAGCTGTTTCTATTGGACCTTCTATTTAAAGATAATCCCAGGCATCATCTCCTCTTCAATCCCAAACTCATCAATTCAAAGTTGAAGCAAGTAAGAGAAAAGATTGTCTGAGAGGAGATTTAAGCTGGGGAGTAGAGTGATAAACATAAGACTACAGGGAAGTGATAACCTGAGATACTGATTTTGCATCTTTGGAGTGTGCTACTAGAGTTTCTAAAAGGTATGAAGGTACAGCCAAGATCCTCTGGATGATGTTAGATATAATAAAAAAAAATTTGCATATTTGGAAGTGGGATGTCTGGGCTTGCTGTTCTGTTATTCATTATTACAGACAACTCTGGAGACCTGTACTTTTGACCTTTCTACCAACAGAGTTCTTTCACTGGGAGCTCACAATACCAATACTTCCAGGGTAACTTCAGGGKTTTTTTTTACAGATCTGAGATGTCTTGAAAGCTTAATTTCTTTCATATTCTTGAAGCGTACTGACAATCCAGAAGTTATATGGCATCATATAACTATTTACTTCAAAGTACACATGCTAGACGTTTTTTACCTACACTGCAATATTTTTTTCATGCTCTAATTCACCTTTCCGATCTTCAAATTGTGAAACAAGATAATTTCTGATAGGATTAGTAGTAATTGCTTATATGTTCRACTGAAAAGCAAACAAAAAGTGTCATTCTGAAGAAACTGGAAAACTTAGATGCAGTCGTTACAAAAGCAAACAGAACATAGAAATKTGTAAGGAATGGTAAAGAGAATAGTTTGTAAATGTTTGAAATCATTTTGGGTGAGGTCTTACAATTTATTTAATAGCCCTGTTATCTATGGCCACCTTGAGAAATGACACAAGCCAGAAACAGAAACACTTCTGAGCTGTTAAAAATAGGATCGAAGACTTAAAAGACATCTGGGTGAAGTTACTGAAAAATGGGCACTTAAAGCTAACTTTAATAACTTTGAGAGGATTTTATTTCCATAATCATTACTCAGTTTAATTTACTTTCCTAATGAAGGAAAGAGGAGAAAACAYGAGGCAGCAGATTCCAAACAGATTTTAAGAACGTTTTTAACTTTGGAAGGCATTATTGCCACAGAGCTCTTGGTCCGCATTGTGGTGAAAAGAAAGGTTGAGAAATGTGTGTGAAGAGCTAGAGCAATCCTCTAAGCTAGCATGCAGGTAGGACAGCTGATTTTTCTGGCATGTGGCAAACCTGTTCGTCATAACAGAGTTGTAAGTTTTCGCTCTGGTCACTTTTCTGCTAAGTTTCTTGTAGCTATTTGGTTTAGCTGTACCTTTCCAGCCTTCCAGCTGCTGTCTACAAGGAGGTTCCATATTTGATCAGTAAACTGGACACTAATCCAATTAAATACCACAATTCACTGTCTTACCAAAGTAATTTAGATACCAAAAGATACAGTTATTTATATATGCCTGAACCTATAAAGACTGCAATAAAAATAAAAATTGAGCTAAATTATGAAGTACAGAAGGAAAAATGCCACCGGGAAAAGTGGCACTGTGTGATCTAAGGATTTTTTTAATTAAAAAAATAATTCTTTCCTGCAAAGAGATGCTTTCCCAAGCAAATTAGGAAATGGTTTTTTTGTGCCCCCAGTGGAGGCAGAAAAGATCCATTTCCGTTTGTCATCTCTCAATAGATTATTTTTTTCCTTTTCCCATGTAACCACAGCCTTTTTGTCACTTCAACTACCCTGCAATTTTGTGACTTCAAAACTGAATTTGTGGTTGGTCTTGTAAAGTTAAGTATTTCATAAACATGTTCAGCCATGAGGCTGAGTGGTGCATTTTTTGTTTTGCAGAGTCATGACTTTGAAGACTAAATTAGGCAGTGAGATTAGGATGAATGTTGTGTTTCACTGCACAGAGTACCAGGGGTGTCAAGGTGAGGCATCAGCAGGGGCCCCCCGTTGTATGAAAATGTAGATCCTCTAGGAGTAAGTGAGCAGAGCAAAAGGTGAAGCCTTAGGTGTCTGTTTTTCCAGTTTTTTTGAACAGCTGGAAATAATTTTTGAAATACTTGGACAGTTTTCTAAATTTTTTGTGCCGCAGAATGAAGCTGAACCACAATTCCCTTTGTGTTACCATTCCAGAAATATTGATTATTGCTGTTTTATAACATGTTTTTATTTATAATTTGCTCTTTTAGCATTTTTGTTGCATTGTTTACTCTTTTTCTCTCTCTTCAATTAACTCATCTACATTTTTCTATATTACTTTTCTTTGTCTCAGTAGTTCATACTTTCATTCAGCATGGCTTAATGTTTATGCAATCATGTCCAGTAAGAGATGCTTTAGGGTAGCTTGAATCAAGAAGGAATTGATTTTGTGTTATCCTGTAAGTACCCTTTTATGGGACCCACATTAGAGTAATTGAGGAAGGAAGAAAGAAAAAGTAAGGAAGAGCCTATACTGTTGATGTTTATGAACATTAAAAGAAAAGGAATTAAAATAGGAGTGTTATGGACCTTCTCAATGGCAGAGAAAGAAATTATATCCGGTTTTTGGCTACCAAATTATTTTATGGAGTCAAGTCTGTTTTTCCTGACAGATGTAATGGGGAGTATAGTGCCAACGTAAATAAATGAGAACTTCTGTCATGCTAGGCTAAATAAGGTGAAATAACATTACAGTTAGTAAAACTACTTTTGGCAGGATTATTGACAATTTGTTTTTCATTGATATTCTGGCACACATATTTCATCATGGATATGTCTGTTTTGAATTAAATTTTCATCTGTAAAATGATCTATTTATGTGTGTGAATTATCAGACTAGATAACCCTAAACTTTAAATCTCTTTGATTTTCTTGCCTCAAGCAATAGCACAAATAATCTTTCATATTTTAAAAATACTTTCATTTATAGATGCCAATGAAAGTAGCAAACTTTTTTAAACTGTTTATTTCCAATACACCAACAACTGTATCTGTCTCTGTGGGTTTAATATATTTATGACAAAAGCAGATTAATAAGTAAAGCCAACTATATTTAAAATTTGAACATTTTCAAGCTGTAAAAATTTCCATTTGCAATACAGAAAAAAACCTAAATTACTTCCTAACTGTGAAGGGAACTTTTTTTTTCCCCAGTGAGAGTCACTGTCGACAATCCTTGGATTTGATCAGACGTAAAAGAGTATTACAAATTAAAACTAGCATTTAGGGAACATCGGTATTATTGCAAAATATGGTTAAGTTTTGAAAATCAAGGACAAACAAACACAAGCAATGTACAGCCAAAATGGAGGCTGTGCAGGTATTGTTCTTTCTTTCAGTACATTTACTGGTGTAGTGCTTTGTTGAACTGGGCTTTATATTTATCAGAGTGTTGCCCTTTTCTCTCATGAAGGTAAACAGGTTTAGATGCACTCGTTCAGTGAATTTCTGCATATTTGCCAATATGGGTGAGCACAGTGTACAGGTCTGTTGCACAGTGAATGTGTAATAGGAATGGTGCTCTCTGATGCTTTGGGCTTTGTCATGGCGTGCATGAATGTCACTGTGTGGTCAGGCACTGACCTTTGAGGATTAGAGGAGAAACACTCCTGACCTATGTGAAATTCAGCCTCTGTTCAAGTAGTAAGCAAGGAGAAAAAAAGGAAAAGGAATATTTTTATGTTCTTTTAATGTAAAAGAATATCAATAGAATAAATTAGTATAATCCAGCAGATGATCTTCTGTGGCTAATAGTTTGACAACCCATTTTTGCACATTTATCATCTCACTATGTACTTGTTGCTATATGTTTTGTCTGAGCAGACCTCTGCATGATAAAAGCTTGTCAGTTTGTCAGCTTTATCATCCCATTTTCTGATGTTACTAGACATCATTCATAAACTCAGAAGATATCATACTGGCAGAAAAGATAATACCAAGCTGAAAGCCTTTCTGTCTCTTCTTTATTTGTTTTTTTTTTCCTCCTCTTCCTCTCCCTCTGCAGGAGTGAGAAAATTGGTGCTGATAGGTGCTCTTCCATCTATCTAAAGAGCACTTGGAGGATTACAGTACAGTAAGCTGACAGTTGTCTACATGATCTAAAGGAATTCTGTCTTTCAAAGACATGCCACAGCTAGTAACCAGTGCCAGAATTCAGGAGTTTAGTGAGGCACTGATTCACAGACATAGATCATTCTCTTAAAAACTCATGAACTGTGAAGCAGTGTTGTTTGTAGCTTGCAAGTGCTCTTTTAACACCTGGTTAACATCACCATCTGAATATATCACGGCTTTTGTCAAAAGTGACCTAGAGTAACCATGATAGCAAAACTAGCTTGAGATAATAGTTCTTTATGTTTAATTTAAATACCATATAGATGTTACTTGTAATCCTGAGCACCATTGCATAACACAATTTTCTGTCCATGTGTGTGCTATGCCTTAGAATATATAATTACAGACATGTCTGTATGCTTTTGAAATTAATTTAGCTGTAGAATTAAGGGCACGTAATACTAGCACTAGAATTACCAAGACAGCTGACCTATTACAAACCTTATTGATGGCATGGTTTGGGTTGGAAGGAACCTTAAAATCATCTAGTACCATCTCCCTGCAATGGGCAGGAGCGCCTTCCACTAAACCAGGTTGCTTAAAACCCCATCCAGCCTGGCCTCGAACACTTCAGGACTGGGACATCCACAAGTTCTCTGAGCAGCCTGTTCCAGTGCCTCACCACCCTCAAAGTGAGGAATTTCTTTCTATATCTGAATCTAAACCTACTTTCTTTCAGTGTACAGACATTACCCCTTGTCCTATTCCTGCGTGTGCCTGTCCTGCTCCTCAGCACCAGGCAGTAGGTAATACATATAGAGGTCTGTTATGTCTATTATGTGGCTTTCTTGTTTAGCAGAATTATTCTTGATTTCGATGAATATGAGTCCAGTTTAAGGTTATTTAATGTAAATGGGTGTCCAGGATAGGTAGAATTATATTACACAGGGCCTGTAATATAGCAGTTTAATGTAAAAATCCCATTTTTAACTCTCTAAGCAAAAGAGTTGTGGTACTTCTGGAGGCGGGGAGAAGAAATTAAACCTGGCAGGTTTAAGAAGCTGAGCTGTAGGTGGTGAGTGCAGCATCACAACCACACAGATGGACACGCTGCTGAATGGAGTTAAGTACTGTACAATAAAAGCTAACAAAGGGTTTGGGGAGGAGGGAAGTATCATTCATTCCGAAGCTGTGCTAAAGAGCAAAGAACATTTGTTAAAATGGATGGCTGCAAGGTTTTGTGCCATAGAGGAACTCTGAAGCAACCCTGAGTAACTTACACAATTAAGGGATATTCAGATCCCTGGACATGAATACTTTGAATGTATTCTTTGTATAAGTGGCTTGTTATTCCTCACAGGTGTAAGGAGGAGCTCAGAACTGCTAAATAGAGTCTGGAGAGGCATATAGTTCCTTATGTCTCTCCTTCAGCTTTTCAATTGAGGCACAAAGTGTGTTTCTTTAGTTACTTACTATTCAGAAAGAAAAGAAACAAACATGTTCTTTTGAAATTGATCAATAACTGAAATTTTCTACCTGTAAGCCTACTTAAAGAGTTGAGTGTAGAGAACATAAATTTAATTTGTTGACAGAGCAGACATATCTTTGTAATATTAAGGGAAGAAAATGGAAATCCTTCTTTCAGATATTGATTACTGTGATGCTGGTAAATGGATTTTTCTTCTTTCTTTTTCTGTCAGTATTTTCAAGCAGACACTGTGACTGATGCTGCATGAGGGAAGGAGGAGCTGGGAGCACGGGCAGCAGGGGGGCAACTTGCACTTGCCAGGCAATGTGAAAGATAGGTTGTATGAGAATCACTCTGCAGGATTCCGAAACTGATGAGTGGAATATCAATTTATTCTTACAGTGGTGAAATTTTTGTAGCAGACAGTGTTTTGAGCCAATAGAAAAAGTAGCTATTTTCTACTGAAAATTATTCTCTAATTATGTTAAATATAAAGCAGAGAGTGTTGTAGAGTGGACATCTTCATAGTAATTTTAATCAAAGTACTGTCACTGTCTACTTTGGGTTATAGAAGTGATTTTTAGTTATTGGAATGTTTATTTTAATTTGTTTATGTTTAAGCTATTTTTATGAATTGGAACCATTAAGATGCTTTGTAATGAGAACTAAGTCTTCAATTGGGCTATGAAATGYGGGTAACAGAAAGCATCATATTATGCAAAACAGATACTGAATTATTAACTTCAAATTCTCTCTTAATAATAGATAATCTTTAAAAAATTTAAAAAATATCTTACCTTGCAGCTTTGCAACTGCTAAACATGCTGATACATAGGATACCCATTTTAAGTAATGCTAATCAAATGAAATTATTGCACTTTGCTTGCTATTAGGGAATTTTGGATTCCTATTCAGCAAACTACTAAGAATTTAAGATGTGACTCAATACTCTGGTTGTTAGATGTAGTTCTTAAAATTATCTCTATTGGCTGCAGATAACTATTTCTGTTTTAAAAAAAAAAAGTTTCTGCTTTATTAAATTATGTGTAAAAGAAAGAAGAGATTACTTTTGCTTCTGTGTTACCTGGTTTGGAAAACGTTGAAAAATCTCTTCTTTCCTTTGGAACACAAATTGATGTGTTTTCCAATAGAACTAACACATAGTGAATATATTGATATTCAAAGAGGTAAACTCTTCAAGGTTGAGCATATATACAAAATCCATATAATATTCTGTCTTTGCAAAGCAGAAAATGATAGGTTTGATAAGTGTTTTGTAATTCTTTTGGCTTTATAAAATGAAAACAGTTCTGAGAAAAGGTAATAGCTCTAAGAAATTATTAAAACATTGCATTATGACAAGGTCAAGTACTTAGATTAGCATAAAAAGCACTTAGGAAAGACGTTTGCATATTTTGGCAAGTGGTCAGAAGGTGAAGTCTAAGTTCATAAGTTAATATGCACTATTAAAAATCATTCTAAAATAATACATAATTGCTTTACCAAAGTGGGGTATGTATGTGTGTGGAATTTCAGTTTCTTTTGTAATACTGCATGTATACTGTATCAAGTAAATGCATATTACATTTTTGAAGCATCAGTTCTGGAAAGACTTAAAATTTTGAGCATCCCAAGTAGTCACTGAAGAATAAAAGTCTTCTCAGCTTTATTACTGTCAGTTTCTGTTGTGAAAGATTTAATTATAGATTATTTGTGAGAGATGTCATGGAATGTTTAACATTTTATATATTAAGTAATAAAGCCTTTTTAAAAAAATAACACTTAGCTTTGTAACTTGCTAACTCACTCTAAATAAAACAGACACTATTCCAGGAATTTTTGGCAGCATTACTTAAAACTTTTTTTTAAGTTCATAAGATTTAGATTTTAGTTTTATATATAGACACAAAGAGTAAAGGAACTATCTTAAAGTGTAAACTTACATATTTAATAGTACAGGTAGGTGCAAGGAGGTAGTGAGAATTTATGTCCTTATGATGTCAACTTTTTTTGTTTGCTGGTGCAGATGAGTAAATAGCTTCTTTTTAACATGCACAGAAATAAATATTTGTCTAAATTCTGAAAACATTCAGAGTATGTGTATTCTTAGTGATCCTTATAAAAACAATAGATCATACATAGTTTTCTAATCTAATGTCTAGAGCCCAGATGTTGGGGTAAAAACAACAGCTGAATTTGTGTAATCTCACACCTGCTAAACACTAAGACTGCTTATCAATAAATAAAAATGTCCTACCAGCACTGTTAAAGTTGCTATAATGTATTTTATTTTGATTCCTACATTAATCTTGCAAGTTCTTGTTTTATTTGCCTCAGTTTTATTCAGTGGTTATTATTAGTTTCTTCAGATGGATTTTTCTTTTATTTGTTAGGCATAGTGCAAAGTGAAGAAGCAAGTGAAAATAATACAGACATAGTCAATAAGACTGGGAGGAGTCAAATGTATTGGGAGGGTTTTGCCATTTGAAAGAAACATCTTAGTAATATATTGGCAACTATAGTTTTCTACCAAGAGGTTTCTATATGAAAAGGCAACTTAGAAGGAAATTTGGGCAACTCTAAAGAAAGCAAATTAGATTTTATGATACATGTGATTTTCCTGATTATGCTTATCTGACAGCCTGATTGTGTCCCCCAAAGGCCATGGCAAAACATAATCAGGCAGACTCTCTAAATTGGAATAACTCTAAAATCTCCTAAAGATGGAAATGTAGTTATCAGAGAGCAGTTACAAGAGTTCTTTCAAAGATTAGTTTTTAGTAAATCAGATTCTTCTCCTACCAGTTTGTATTAGAAAAAATGTGTTTGAAGATTATCAAATCTAGCTATAAAATGCCGTTTTGCAGTTGAATTGGGTACGTGTGCATTTTATGGATATCATTAAATAAGTCATGTTGCCAAAGAGTTGCTTGAAGCTGAATTTCAAATATGTTACATTAAATATTCTCCAAGTATTTGCAGGCACAATCACTGTGTATACAGGAAGGTGAGTTTATGTATGCAAACAGGTACATAGGCTAGAGTAATTGGGCAGATTGACTAATTGTGTTTCTAGGCAGGCATGCACAGTTTCGTGTATGCAAATTAATGCAATCATGAACATTGCTGGTAAATTAAGCGCACATATTTAATTTTACCCTTTAGGTGTCAACAATATCAGATCAGGCGGAGCCTGCATCATTAATAATTATTTTATTACATGATAGGTACCAAAGTCATTTCAGGAAGTTTTTGGTGGAAGAGGTTCACTTTCACATGACATCATATATTTGATGTAACAACATTCTAACAAGTGCCAGAACATTTATAGTGTTTGCAGTATAACCACAATGTTAAATGGCAAAATTTTATTAGCTGCAAGTTTCAGTGGTCTGGGTTTTCTTCTTGCATATTGAATTATAATAAATGTGAGGAAGAAACAAGTGATTTATTGAAGTGAAATAATTGCCTTGTTTGCTGTTTTTTTAACATTTTAAAATGTAAATATGTAATGCTTTATCTGTATAGCTACATAAGTAATAACTTATTACCTGTATTATTGTTAAGTTTTGTTCCTATTTCAGAGAATTTTTGAGATACATCAGTGATCTTAAGATATTTTTTATCATTACAATAGTTTCTCAGTTATTTCCATGTCAGTAGCCTGTGTGTGTGCTCATTGCCTAACTGTATATACAGCCTCAAAACCTGGTAACAAAGAAATAGTCAACAGAAACAAATTTGATGCAGTTAAATAAAGGGGATAGAAAATTTTGGAGTATATCCATTATTCAAGTATTTTATGAAGTGCACGTAACTACCATAACTAGCATTAAAAATATTTTTAATTGACTTTTCATATTTGCTTGTCATCTAAGTGACTGACAGTCAAAAATAGCTGTTTAGCAGCTTTGATAATACAGTTCACTTTCAGCATCATTGTACTAAAGCTTCTGAATAGATACCTATACAAACTATTTCCACAACCTGGTATCTCTGGATTGATACTTTCAAAACATAATTTTTAATAATTTATCATTGTAACTTTCATTGCAAGTTTGGAAAAAACAGATCTGTTGTTTACAAAAATATTATTAGTTATATAAAAGCCAATTTTGATAACAGCGATCTACTGAAGGTCTCAGAGGACTTCTTTGTAAAAGAGGAAACTTGACACTCTTCAGTGT
This sequence comes from Malurus melanocephalus, assembly GCF_030028575.1. Classification (NCBI taxonomy): domain Eukaryota; kingdom Metazoa; phylum Chordata; class Aves; order Passeriformes; family Maluridae; genus Malurus; species Malurus melanocephalus. The sequence goes on from NW_026624014.1 coordinate 57,723, forward strand.
AAATGAGTACCGTGGGACAGTTTGCATTTAAAAGCCTAACAAAGCAGAGGTTAGTTGAGAGAAGGTAATCTTGACTACATCAAATAATTTCTGTTTTCTTTGTAGTTCTCCACTCATCACAGAGCTGCAATTTCTGCATTCTGAGCTTGTTTTAGTTTCTGTCCTCCTTGCAATCCTTTCTGAGACATTTGTTTTTCCTTCAGGTGAATTTACTTCTCTTCATCTAAAAGGAGGGGTTTTTTTCCCCTTTCTCTGTCTTTTTCTATCTTTATCGAGGATGTGCACAAGGGTGCATATGTACCACCAAAACACTAAGCACCACTAGTCCTTTCTTTGATATGTTTAAGGCATCTACACCAACTGCCCCTGTGTGTCTCATAAATTCTGCTTCCAGTTTCTGGTTTTTGCTGATGTCAGTGTGCTTCTCTCTGTTGATATCTGGTACTTYTGCAATTGGTTTGTGCATCATTTTAAATCATTTTACTGCATCTCTGATAAACAGAAATTGCATCTGGTTATAGTTGGGATGCTGGCCCTGTCAGTAGCCTCAGGCTACTGGGGGCACTTCTGGATAATTGGGAGGTATAAAAGTAACATGAAATAAGAGAAAAATGCAGCCATCTGCATAATCTAATCATGCTGGAATTCATGTGAATGATTGGAAAACTCTCAGTCAAGTGAAAGGAGCAGCAGTAGTCCAGTTATTACTATATATTGTACATAAAGAGAGAGTTCAGCTTTTTTTTACTATAATAGAAATGAGATGATTTTTACTTAGACTTCAACTTATGCAACTCATCAAAAAGGATTGTTATTTATTAACAATTATATAAGGTGGTATGTTTGAATTGTTTTCTTTTTAATGCTTCTTGTGGACATAGAAACTTCCTGTATTGATACTTCATTACTCATTATGCTACATGTAACTAAGCTATTACTGGCTTTTTCAGTAACCACTGAGAGCTTCTGTGTACAGCATCTCAGGTTCCTGTTTACACTGTGAAAGATCTGTGAAGTTCAAAATTTCATCACACAGCATAACCTGAATGTCAACTTCTGTAGATTTACATGATTTTTTCTTTCTTCTAAAAGACCACATTTACAACCAAAATTTTGCACAGCGTAGAAACATTAGCATAGTTTGGAACTGGGCTTTTGTTTTTTGTCTTCACCTATTAGATGTGCTATTAGATGTGTACTTTCAGCCTTTTACTCTGCTCATTATAAAACCAGAGGATGAGGAGTTTATTTTCTCACATTTCTTTTTAATACTCCAGACAACTTCTCAAACAGTGATTCATTACTAGCAAAATAGTTCTTGATTTTCTGTATATGAATGAATATGAAAAGAGTCTACTCCATTAAAGAATATTTGATTTGAGATTTTATAAGTTTGAACATTTGTGTGTGTCCTGAGAAGTCATTGCTGTATTCTAAGTGTAATCAATTTTGGATTTCTCATTAAGATCCGAAGCAGAAAACACAGTATAAAAATCAAGCATTACTGTTTTTTGGATTTTTTTTTTTWAAATTTATATGCAGTAAGTTACTTCATATGTTTTTGGGTCATAAAAGAGCTTTTTCTGGATATGGTGCCTGCTAAAGGCTTTCCCAGTTGGAAAAAAAATATTGGGAAAATTAATGAATAAAAATTAATTCAAAGCCACAAAGTACGTCTGTCTGAAAATGGCTGTACACCACAAACTGAAAGCTAYAAAAATAGTGGGAAGAGGCATCAGTAACTTATTTTAGATTTTTAATCTGAGCCAGCATAGATTTTTCTTAAATTGAAATGATCCATCTAACTCTACATATATATTTATATGAGAATACACATATGTGCTTGTGTAGATTGATTCTGTGCTCCAGTGGGTTATCTTTCTTTTTCCCCTTTGAACTTTACACTGAATATTGACTGAATTTTGCAACTTGTAAATAGTGAAAGGCAGTCTTCAAAGGGGGGCAAACAATACTCGGAAGGACCACCTCCCTGTTTCTGTAGAAGTATTTATTACATAATTATCTATAACTTAAATGTTGCCTCGTTTAAATACCAGTATTGATATAACAGTTTTATTCATACTGTTTAATAACAAAAAGAAAAATGCCACATAATTCCAGCATCTTTCACTGATTGATAAGTGTAACAGCCACCAAAGCATCCTCTTAATCATCTTTTTCTACTCATATGTCTTAGAAAGGGAAATAATATAATAATATGCACGCATCAAGTATCACTACAGTGAGTAAAATACAAATGTGAAGAAGTTTGTACCAAAGACATTGGGCAGCTGTTTACATAGAGGAAAACTTTATGGTTCAAATTATGAATGGTTTGCTGTTTGTAAAGGCTCATTAAAATACCCTGAATATGTTCTATTTTTACTACTGCTTATCAGAATTACATACTTTTTGTTTACTTACAGTATGAAAGAGGCTGGTTTAGGCCATAAACAGTGGAGGGGTGGTCCCATTTCATCAAACTGCAAGCAGTGTCCAGTAGTTTATACCAATCCTGTTTGTGGATCAGATGGTCACACATATTCTTCTCAGGTAAGAACTGAATAAAGAACTAAATTAATCTTTCATTGTTCCAGTCAACTCCAGCTCTTGGAAAATAAAATAGTGTATTATAACACAAATTAATATTTATTTGTTTTGGATAAAATTTGTATTATGAAATGCAACCTACAACAATTCTAGTATACTGTATGATGCAAAAGCAAAATGGTAGCAAAATATAAACCAGTACCACCCAGAGTAGCAGAGTGTAAGTGTTCCACAATATAACAGAGCCCAGGTTAAGTCTATCTGTGACAGACACTATGGCAGGGTTTTGAGGAAGCAAAATGTGTGGGGTGTCCCCAGCTGGGGGTAGGATAGACCCATTAAGTCAGATTTTCCAGTTGAGCATTGAAGGTATGCTTCAAATTCCAGGCACTTATACACCGATATAACATACTCAGAGGAAAAAAAAGTTATGGTTGCATATCTTTCCTTGCAACAGCAAATTATGAATTTTTAGATCATAATCAAATCTTCCTTCTGTAGTCCTCAACTCTCCTGTCTTTTCTCTCATACTTACTTGGAGATAAAATAGTTTAAATTAAATTTTTTAATGTTACTGTGAGTTTACCCAATCTTGTTTGGATGGAATATTTTTTGCTGCTCCTGCTGAAGTCCAAAAATCCTGGGATCGTATTAGTACAGTGCAGAGGGGAAATTGCAAGATGGAGGGACTTCATAATGCTGGAAACAAATAAATTTGTTTAGCATCCCTCCTTAAAACTCTCAGCAGAATAATGCTCAGCCAATAATAACAGCTGAGTTCTCTCTAATAGAAAAAAAGTGAGGGCTCTTGATGAACTCATTTTTCTGAGAAACAGCATCCAATTTAGTAGTGTGAAAGGAGCTACTGGATTCTGTCTTACTGACACTGTGTCCTTACACAAACAAATTGTTTCATTAGTAGATGATATCCAGTGCTTCAAGAGAAGTATAATAATCTATTAAGCTGACATAGATGAAAAAGCCTGTGTTTGTTAACTTATGAAGAAAACCTTCCATCTAGCATTTTAAACAAAATACCTTTAGGATGTTTCCTATTATCTAAAGATTTTTAGAGCTTCCATTTTTATTTTTTTTTTTATTTTTATAGTAATCTCAATCTAATCACATCTGAAATTTACACATCTGTAGTCACATATGAAGTTTACAAAAAGGTATCGTTTCCAGGAGGGTCTGAGTGTTGAATTGAACATCAAGTATCCTCTCCAAGAATATTTTATTTCTGATAAAATAAAAGCATCAGATACAGCTATTGCTTCCTAAACCATGACAATTCTTAGGCTTTTATCCTAAATCTTACATTAGACATGGGKTTTTTTTCCTACGAACCTGAATATTTAATCATGGGATATGGTCTAGAATCCTATTTTTCCTTTAAAGAAAGCAATTAAAAAATTTCTAATGCTTACACCAAGTTATCTGAGGCCCTGCAAATGAATTTTGGATTCTTTGGTGTAGCTAAAAAAGACTTCCTTTTGTTGACAGTATGACTTTATTTTAGGAATTTGAAAAGAATTCTCATTTGCATTAACTGTAATCTTCTGTCTGTGTTTTCTTGTGAGCTAGAAGTATGTTGGCATCTTACTAGACATTAGGTGAGGCTGTCATTTAGTATTTATTTTGTCTTGCCCTGCAAAGGTTCAGTCAGTCTTTAAAAGTCTCAAGGCTGCACATAGATATAATACAGATGGCAGTCCCTACAATTTTGCAGCATAAATGGGTGAGGTAGATAAATGTAGTTAATACTGGGTGAGCAACTTCTGTATTTTTTAGATACTGTGTACTTGATTGATTACAATGTCCCCCTGTGTTCTTCCAAATGTAATATAAAAATCACCTCACTTTACGCTCATTGCTTATTTCCTATTTTGCCATATAGAAATGCTGTATAAAAGAGTCCTGTAGGTAGAAGTGACCTTTTTTAGCCTCCCATGTTCTGGTCTGGAATAGGTGTACAAAAGTAAATACTGATGAGACACAGATATTTTTAAATCAGTTCATGTGTTGAAGGTGCAGCTGTACTTCTCATATGGAATGATGAGAAATGAGTGGATTAAGTAGACACACTGTGCTTCCACTGAGGTGCGTTGTCAATGCTGCAGTCAGTGCAGTTGTACATGTTATCCAACCCAGTATCCCTTGCGTGCAATGAGTGCAGAAGTAATGTATCTTCAGTGATGTTTGCAGGGTTATCCTTTTGTCTTCCACTACCTTGCAGTGGTAGATTTCAAGCTAACAGAAAAAGAAGGTAACAGAAAAAAATGCTAAAAATGTTTATTACCACAGAAGATCTATATTAGCCTATCGGTATTTTTTAAAATATCTTCTCAATGATGTGAGGATTTCATATTCTGTGGTACAGTTTGTCCTGGTTTGAAAGACAGATGTTTGCCAATGAAGGCAGGGGCCCCCCTTGGAATGGTGGATATGACCCCCCCTTCCCTCCGAATTATTGTAGCTTTGAAAAAAATCACGGGCTTTCAGGCAAGAATATGGGTAAAAGGGAATATCAGTTTTTACTAATATGTATAACAAGGTGAAACAAATAACAATAACAATAGCAACAACCAGCCCAGTCCCAAACCCAGTGACAGCCTTACAGAGACACACCYGCCCCTTTGGTGCAGTTACATTCCCAGTCAAAAGGGGCGCTGTTGGCTTCTGGCCGGGCAGGGCGGGTGCGATGATTCCCCGGCAGCTGCAGGGGGCGCTGTGGTGCGGGTCCCGGCTGGCTCAGATCTCCCGCATGGCCAGTGGTGGACACAAAATGGCAGAGGTGGACGGAAAAAAGGTTCCTCTGCAAACTCACAGCGGAAAACACTGATCTCAGTGCTCCTCTGGACAGCAAGAAACCCCAGGACAGCAAAGAGACGAGCAGAAATCCTGCGGCTGCGAGCCGGGATGGGGCAGAGCTCACCCCTGAAGCTGGAATCTCAGGGGTCCCCGGCAAGGCACAGGGGAGAAGATCACAGTGCACCAAACAGGAACCCCATGAGCAGAGATGCTGGGCTCCGCAGAAAAAGAGCAATCGACCTCCTCCCAGAGAAGCAGTGCAGGAAGTGAAGTTTACTTCCCACCACACACACTCACCCCCTCCCAGGGCTTAGCAAGATCGTTTAGGTGGGGCATAGGTACCATTGTCTTTACTAATTGCCCACCCATCAAAAGGATGACCTGGCAATTAGTGTATCCCAGCAACAAAATGGGAAAGAAAAGATTCCCAAAGAAAGGAAACAAAAGGAGAAAATCTTAACCCACAACACAGTTGCATCAAAGTAGAGGTCCTTGCCAGGTTATTTCAAGAGTAGTGTTTTGAAAAATTGACTAATGACAAACACTTGTGTTCCTGTATTCCAGGCAAGGTTTGTTTCATTGTGTAATCAAGCTCCAGTAGGAGCTTAACAGCAATTTTCTTGTATTTAGAAAGTATTCATCAATGACTCTGGAAAATTGCATAATACAGTTTTTGAAAATAAGTCATTAAATAGTAACAGTATTGTAGAACACAGCCAGGCAGTTGACATTTGTCAAATGGATACTGTTTTGGGAATATATCTTTGCTTTTCAGGACACAGCCATGAAGTGCTTGTGTTAAATGTAACTATTGCTATTTTGTATGTGTATTTTGCTTTGGAAAACAAACAAACAAAAAAGAGGTGATATAATAGGTGCACTATCTGGAAAGAAATACTATCTCCTAAGTTGCACATTTCTAGAGTCAGGTAAGGATGTTCTGTTTTCCACTCATTTTTTGCAGTCCAGGTTAGGTTTACTGCTTTCTCAGCCTCAAGTTAGTCTCATGCAGTCAGTGTAAAAGAAAAGTAGCAGGTTTAAGATATTCATTATTAGCATTAGAATGTTGAAACAAAAATAGAACTTGCTGAAATGTCGAGCAATCAAAGTGAACATTAATCATCGTGTGAGAAGAAATTCAGTATAAAGAGAGCCTGCCATTTCCTTGGCAGGTTGGTATTATAATTTTTGTTTCCTAGCCTTTAAATAATATTGCGTGTGTTCTACAGTTGCCCTGTTTTTACCTTCTGCATTTCTCTGAACTTCGGCACCTGAAGGTGCACTAGGAATTCTCAAGCAGTGCTGTAGCAGAAGGCTTTGGTACCTCTGTATATTTAACATTCTCCATGAAAAGCACATGTATGGCTTTTGCAGCCTGTTCGTAGGTTCATCTTTCCTGGGATTAATAGGGAAATAGAATGACATGAAGCACAACTCAGGTGGGGTATTTTGTGGCAGCAACCCACCTGCTGCCAATCTTTCAYCCAGGGAAGCAGCTCACTGCTGTGCAGCACATGCTGTAAAGCTCCTCTAATTATGGATGAGATGGTGATGCTCAGAATTGGATGCTTCTGTTGAAACAATTCTGCCACATTACACTATATTATAACTGGACTTAGAGAAAAGTGGCCAAGAGGAAAAAAAAAGAAAACTAGTCATGCAGGTGAATTTGAGTGGATTTTGCATATTTTGATTACAGCTCTGGTATTTGGTATAATATAGGCTGAAGTTTTCTCTCTTAAGTTGAATGTGGTTTACAATTAAGTCCCACTTTAACAAAATCTAAGCTTAAAGGAGATTGATGAATAGTGCTTTCAGTATTTTGAAAGCATGACACAAATAAATTAATATTATGCCCATTGCCCCATGATTTTATTCCAGAATCACTATGGCAGTTCTGTTGTTAGCAGCAATTTGCTCAAGATGGCTTCATATTGATAGTGACTTTTTTTCTGAAATATATTTTCTCCTACCTAGGAAAGCTTCATGTTATTGATGACAATGCTGTATGTATAAATAGCCACAAAAATCATGTTTTGCAAAAGTAATGGGTGTAAACTTGCTTCTCAGTCTAAGATGCAAACTGTATAGCAAAGTAGTCAGAAGAGGATACAAACTCTTGAAACACACAGATAAACAGCAGCTATGTGGATTTAGATGTTTTTAATATTCAAATACTTTCTTGAGTCTCCCAAATTACAATTCCTTTTGTTAGAAGGCTTTAAAAAGAGTCAGAGGATAAAACTGTGCTGTGTGAAGGGGTAAGTTTAATACTCTATTCAAGTTTTGTTTATTATTTTGGATGAATTGCTAGATTTTATTCTCAGGGCATCCCATATTTAACATTTTTTATTTTTAAAATAATTTCCATTTTTATTCATGTCAGGTATTTTTAAGACTTTAACTTAATAATCTGTATCTCTTAGTAGTGTGTTTGGTATAAGAAAACTTGATGGGAAGAAACATAAAATCATGTATTGACATTCTTAATCTTTGTTGTTATTTTAAGGATTGTGATTTTATATAAGTTTAATTGATTTAAATGGATTAATTAGCATATTGTTGGCTTTCAGATCACATGCCTGAGGTGTTGAAAGTTCTTTTCTACTTCAGAAGAGATTGCTACAAATAGAATTGCTATTACAAAAGAGATATTTTGTAATAGTAAATGAAAGTATTTTTCAAAGCCTGATTCAATATATGTCAGTCTCACTTCTTTAATTGAGCTAATCCACTCTGCTTTTCCATTTTTATCTGCCTTGTTACCAAGTAATCTGCTGTACACTTAACTGTCAGTTGAAATGTAGCCAAAAATAATAAGATTAAATCATTGCCTGCCATCTTTAGTAGTAAAATAATGAAGTCTCTCTAAAATAAATTGTTTGACAGCATGCAGATCTTCACTTTTGCAGCAGAAAAAGCATCTTTTTCCAGGTGCTCTGCCAGCACCAAATTGTTTGTCTGATAAAAATAGATTTTGTCAAAAGGGGCATCTTAAAATTAAGATTTGTGTCTCTCACCCAAGCAGCACCCAGCCAAAATCACCACGTGCAAAGTGGAAAAGGTTTTTTTCCAAACAGACCAAATCTGTGTTGTAGTGTTACAATGAATTTGTGGCTGAGGTACATTGACAAATAAAATAAAGTTGTTGGTAAATRGAGGAAAAACCCCCAAGAAAACAAACCATGGTCACCCTTTCTGCCCCATTTTCTCCTCTTAAAAAACCCCACAAACAATGAAAAACCCTGTAACAAACTTTTCTTAATGAGACTGACCAGTAGATCGTCATAAAGATAAAATGTATTATGCTTGATTGATCCTGGAGTATACTTTGGATCATTACAGAAATGGTAGAAGCTGGTTGTTTTTTGCTTAAATGCTTCAAAAAGACAAACAGTGAAAAAAAGAAGGAAATTAGTCTGGTAGATAGAAAATCAGACATGGCTGGTTTTTGTCAGTAAGGCCTGAATTTTTTTCTGGAACCTTTATATTGCTAGATGTGATATTCAAAAAAAAAAAAAAAGGCGGAGAAATACAATGAGAGTGACACTTTATTTAATCCAAATTGTCAAATAAGCTGAAGTACTAAAAGCTTCCAAATTATATCAAATTATGCATAACTGATCTCTTCTTTGTCTACTGCATTCAAAATAAACAGCTGCTAAAGCTGCAGAGAAAGAAGACAATGGCTTAGATAATAAAATACTTTACAGAAACTTCATTATTTTGAAATTCTGAGAAATTCTGTATTTTTTACACTAGGATGATGTATTTATACTAGCAAGAATTGGATTCCCCTGTTTGTTTCCAGAATAATGTGTTTGTTTAATATAAAATTATATATTGAATTTGCATTAAAAGATACATAAACTTGAACACTTCAATAAAAATTAAAAATTGCAACTTTATGGAATGGAAAATATTTTCCAAAGGCTTCATCTATGTAAATCCTTTAGAGGTCGGTCCACCTCGGAATGAATGAGACACTGACCAAGAGCTTAAATGTCAGATTGAAGGGAGATGGGGACAGGTGATATTAAAGTGGGGACTGCTCCAGGCCACCACACCAGGAAAAAATAAGTGAATGAGGTGTTCTCTAGACAGATGTCCTGGTCCTCATGGGGACTTCTGCCACTCCCTCATGCCTGTTGGAGCGACATCACAGCAGGGCATAAGCAGTCCAGGTTCCTGGAATGTGTTAATGAGAATTTCMTTTTGTAAGTGATGGAGGAGCCAAGAAAGGGGACCTACAATGCACCTGGAGAGAGACTTTCTGCAAGTGCATGTAGTAATAGGATAAGGGAGAATGATTTTAAACAGACTATGAGTAGATTTAGGTTATGTATTAGAAGAAATTATTTGCTATACTGTAGAGGTGGTGAGTCACTAGCAAAAATTGCCCAGAGATGTTGGGGATGCTCCATCCCTGGAAGTGTTCAGCTAGGCCAGCAAGGAATGGGCTTTGAGGGAAGTAGATATATCTACCAATGGCAGGAGGGTCCAAACTAGATGACCTCTAAGATCCTTCCAACCCTCAAACATTGAATCATAATGTGATTCTATGTTTTCTTTTAAATGGTTTTATGTTTTTTGTATAATAAGAAGCATCTAGACTGTAAGGACAAATCAATGAAAGTATAGGACCAAAAGGTAAGTGAAAGAGGTATCAGTGTTTATTAAAGAACAGCAGCAGTGTACAGATACAAAATTCTGAATGTAAATTTATATGTTAAATGCCAGGCAGGAGAGCCAGGAAAACAAGAAAAGTCATACTTTTGAAAGTGAAGTGGAGATTATAGTTAAAGATTCAGATTTCTTAAACTTCAGACTGCATTAGGGACAGACTTACGTGGAGAACTGTCTTTCTCTGAGAGGTAGGTTTAACCATCAGAAGCTAATCTTTTGAAAATAGTATTTAAAATGTTGTAACTAGAATTACAACTAAAATAATCCAAATCATTTTGATGCAGCAATTCTTTTGAAGAAAAATGTGTCCACATTTTATGCAGACAGACATGCATAGGAATGAACAGAGGAACAGCCACTGGCATAGTTAGCCTTGTGGAGCAGAAACCAGTTTTGTAAAGAAACCAACACAGGGAAGGGTCTGGGGTGTGACAGAAAAAGTGTTTAACTTCTAAAAAGATAATCTTACACAGCGTTCATGCAGGTCACATTTGCATTTACATGAAACTGAAACACTGTGTTATTTAGGTTTTCAGACACTGTAACAGAGATTTAGACCAGCAGTGCTATAAACTAATCATGCTGGCCTGGAGAAAAAGAAAAGCTTCAGTTCTAGTAATTTGTTAGATACCAATGAGATAAAATGTCTGTAACATTAAAGGTTCATCATCCAAGTCTCATGTTTTGGAGTTTTTAAAAATTAATTTTGGCAAGCTCACAGTGAAATATTTTAAAGGTGAGTCAATTGCTCCATGGATATTTCATTGAAAGCTAATTCAAATGTATGACTGAATGTCAGAGGTAGGTCCTCTGCATCATAGCAATGTGACAACAAGAAAAAAAAGAGGTAGCATCTTAGGCCAGGAAGAAAAAAATAGATGTTGGTGGAGCAACATTTGTCACTCTGGCTCTTCATTGAGAATGTAATGTTATGTTGATGACTTGGCTTTGTGTAGTCCTGGTTTTATTTCATATGTGTTTGACACAGAACAAGGATAATCTTTGCATGTTTTTGAAATCAAGTCTGAACAGCACCAAGTGGAAAGATTTAGGCACAGTTCTGTGTGCCTCTACGCAAAATATATCTCTTTAAGCTCAAGAAGAGATATGTAATCTAGTGAAAAACAGTCATGCTTTGGGATATTAACTCCTCACTTTTACAACACCATGTTTCTTTCCTAACAGACTGAAAACTAGTATGAATGTGGAATTTCATAAATACTTTTGTCCCTGATAGCAGATGAGGCCTTATATTTTGGGCTGTTTAATAAATTAAATCTAGCACTTGGAGTTTAAATGATTATTAGCATACATTTTTAGGTGGACAAAAAAGCAGAGTGCTGTGCAGGCATTGTGCTGGTAAGAAAACTGAAAGTGCCTAGGTGTTTCACCGACATAACTAGAGTGAATTTCTTTTTGCTTTTTTTCACCTTATTTTTTTGTTTTTCTTCTTTTTCACCACAGTTGACAAAGACTAATTGAAATGTCTCTGAAACTTTGATGGGTAACCCAGTATAGACTATCTAGGTCTGTGCACGTTGCTTTTAGTACTTTTATTATTTTTCCTGTAATTGAAGACTAATGAGCATGCCCTTTAGATGCTATTTTAGCTCAGATACAACTTTATAAATATTTCAACGTAGATATAAGTGGATAAATTGAACTTGTTTAATTAGTAATGAAATCAGCCAGCATGGCTTAGGAAGTTATATCACATTAAAAATACAATGATAATGCTTGTTAATAAGGAATAAGCAAATTGTTTWAACAAAAACCTCCACACTCTTAGAAGCCATTTGTGTTTTGTTATAATGTTTTGCAGCTTTGCCATTATTTCTATTTTACTACTGACGTTTCTCAGAAATTTGCATGGCAGCTGAAAATCAGTGAAGAACTTTACTAGCTGAATTTTGAGCCAGTATAGTCCTCTGTTTCTCAGATGATTGTGTAGGAGAATGAAATGGATTCTTTTCACATTTAAAATTTTTCTTTGAACGTTAATTTTCAAGTTTGTAGTGGGAACTTGAAAATGTAAAGTTAGTTTTATTTGAGCAATAGTTGTTTTTCTGTCTCTCAAGAAATTTTCTCCCAATTGCAAAATACTGAATGGCAGCAATCGAGTACACCAAGGATCTCACATACACACAGTGATGAGTGACATTCTGTCCATCTCTGGCTCGGTTAAGATAAACATGATGGAGAAGTTCGAAAGTGATGAAGTGCTGAGGTTTGTACTCAGGCGAGAACTCTGAATAAGAGCCAGAATTTATGGATTTAAGTATATGCTTGTATATGTCAGAAAGGGATTTTTTTTGTGTGTGTGTGTGTGTGTGTTAAGCATGCTTACACAAAGCTTTTGGTGCATTTTCAAACTGCATCAATGTTTGTATTTAAGTCAAGAGCACAAGTAACATGGTTATATATTTTTATCCATTTTGGGAACAAGTTTTTAAAAACATAACCTTTTTCTATTTGAAATATTTTTTGTAGAATTTATTGTCTTCAAGAATGTTGAAATATTAATTTGGAGGAAATATATTACACTTATTTACACAAATACTAAAAGCATTATTGTTAATACTTTTTAATTTACTGGAAATTGTGTGTTTCAGATAGGGATTAATTAAACTTTTTGTTCTTATTTGATGGTATAAAATATTAGTTAGCCTATGTGCAATATGTGTACAACAAGATGGTGAAGTATGTATTTCCTAAATATATAAAGTAGGTGTCTTAAAATTCAGACAGCTGATTTTAAAAGCAGATAATTTCTTAGAAGGATTTGCAGAAGCTCCTAAGCATCATGTCTCTGAGAGTCTCTAAGAGTCTCTAAGTAGGAATGCAAAGATAAGTAGGTGCCTAATTTAAATAATCCCAGTAGGCATCTATCGGCATGTTTCTGACTTAATATTCTTTCTAGGGTGACCAAAAAAACCTGAATATCTAGTTGACCTGATTTCATTGATTTCAAGCTTTTCATTTTATGCCATTGCACTGCAAAGCACTGAAACAAACAGATAAGAGCTATTGAGATGAATAGGAAGAAGTGCATCCAGGTTTCATTTTGTCACAAAAATATCATTCTCTAATTCATAGCTTCAGAAACTGTGTATCATCACTTGTCTTCCAACCACCAAAGATTTTCTTTGCTCAGGGTCTTGGTTCAATGGACACATTTCCTGGTTTTCTCTGATCAGAATGCTAGTTGCATGTCTTCTTGCTTAATACATTCAACAGTTGTTTTTATTTCAAATTGTAGTACTTGTTTGCTGAAAAGCTTTTTATCCAAACCCTGTTGTTTAGGTAAGTAATACACATGCATAGCAGGTTACTGATGAGACAAAAGGGCATCTGTAGATGTGAGTGAYGCTTAATGGATAGATTTGCACAATAATTTTTCATTTCTAAAGCTTGAATTAGTTGAAAATGTGGTCACTTGGCATTATGTCTAGTTGCATTTAGCCTGACATTCTATACCGTCTTGGTTGCTTTTTGTAAAGAAATGCAAAATTACATTAAAAATCATTTCAAAATTGGGTTTAACACATCGCAACTTTGGCCACATTTCGTGGGTTTAAACCTGATTTTTCTCAATCCGAGTCATGGCACCAAAAATGTCGTGGTTATAAYGTGGTTGACCGAAAGCCAAAAACACCGCACCCACAACGTTCTCTCCCATCCCTCCACCTGAGAGGCAGAAGGGAGAGCAAAAGCCCAATTAACATGAAAATTTATGGCTTTCAGATAACATAATATAATTGAGAGAAAGATACGTATATGCTCCAGAGAATGGTCAGACAGGCTGAATAACTTAAGTTGCAAAATAGATTGATTACTAAAAAACTAAGAATACTTCCGCACTGGGAAGGGAACAAAGATAGCGAAAAATTTACAAGGAGAAGAAAAATAAAAACGGACATTTTAAGACACCTGTTATCCTTTCCGGGACCTGTCTCTTTCTCAGGTTGTCCCTCTCCACCCCCCCATGTCTTCCCACACACACAGGGGACAGGAATGAAAGTCTAACATAGATCAAACTACTCATTATGGTTGTCGTCCAGCATCATAGGAGAAGCGTTCTTACAGCTCCAAACTGTGGAAGTTCTTTTCCCAAGAAACAGTCAGTGTATAACTGCTGATGGCAAGGGAGTCCTTTCTTTACCTCGTAGGAGAAAAGAAAGAATGTCCTTCAAGGCCAAACGGCGTTGTTTCGGCGGCGTAAGACCACAATCACAAATCTCCTGGCAGAGCACAGCTTCTTCTAAGCATCCACTTACTTCAGACATAGGGCAGGGGCACTTCTTCCCTCCCCGCAGAACACATTTCCTTCTTAGCATCAACTCGCTTCAAACGTCGTGGGGGGGGTCAAGCCTCTTCCTCTTTTTTGGTTCCTGATCAGTTCAGTCCAGTCCTCAAAGGCCAGGTTTTTTTTCCCCTCAGAGCAAGGTCACTCTCCTTTTCTATACAGGTCTTTCATTGATGAAATAGTCCTTTCGGGAACAACTTGTTTTCTCCATGTTCGAGAACCACAGCACAGCACAGTAACCATCCGATCTTCTTCTTACTGTGATCTTGGGTCTCAATTTTTTTTCTTATATCTCCTCACCCTCCTGCTCTGTTTTTCCCCAGTGCATGATACTAAAACTAAATACTAACAACCTAAAAACTACATGGCGGCCGCCCCTATCTTGTTTTGAATTCTTCTTAAGTACAAGACAATATGTCATCACAGAGGTGTAACTATCCTGTGCAATTGGTCCAGGCCTGATGGGCAGCCTGTCCATCAACCTTACAGCCACAATGGATTGGCTCTAAAACACAGGGGGCAGGGCTGCTTTTGCTGTAGAAGAAGGAGAAAGCTTCTAGAACTTCTAGAACAGGAGCCATCTTTGTGGTTTCTTGGTCCCATCCCCGCACCACCAAAAATCGGACCAAGTTAAACCATGACACCATATTTTCACCTTCATTTTACAAGCTAAAGTGATGGCACTGTACGTGATTCATTTGCCTGGAACTGGCCCCTTGCATGGATCAGTCCTTCTCTTCCATCAGGTAATGGTCTGTGTTGAACTGGACACGGAACACCTGATCAACACTCATCCTGCCCACCCTGCCTCTATGTTTGGTGACAGGGATCACCAACTGAGTTTAAGCCATAATTTACTCAAACCTGAAGGCATAATTTCATATAACAATTTGCACCAAATGCAGTAAAGGCGAGTTTTGAGCCATACAATTKGGAATTTATGTAAGCTTTGTGAAATAGGAATAAAGTTTGGAAATGGGGAATGTGGATAAGAAAATAGCATGAAGATAAGTTGAAAGCACATAGTACTGAGCACTGGTGATCAGAGATTATCTGTTCAGCTGTCAGAGATACCATGTTATAACAAGAGAGAGAAAAGAGATCTGTATTGATGCGTGAATGTGGACCTCTATGGGAAAATTTTCCACCCATGAAACATATAATGATACTGGAAGAAATATATTTTTGTGGTACTCTAGCAAAGAGCTCTGCTCTCAGAGATCCTGTTTGTTGCATCATACAGAAATCTTCTGACCATGAATTGTTGATCATCTAGAAAATATGCAGGAAAGAAAGAAAGAATTGTGAGCATTTTTTGGTAGGAACATATAGATTTGAAAGGATATTCCAAATTAACCTGGTGTTTCTATTTGTGGCACATGAACTCATAATTATCTGGGGAATCTCAGTTTAATTATTCATCTTGTGTATTTTTTCTTAGACTTGGATAGCATGCCCTATTTGATTTTTAAAAATACAAAAACGTCAGGGGCTTCTACAGGGTGTCATTGAGAGAAGGTACACTTAAAGGTGATGATTGCCTTTCAAAGATGAGACACTTTACAGTTGAATAAATATGAATTACTGCTTGTCTAAAAAGTAATTTACTAAATGCTCAGTTKTAAATGTGATTGTGTTCTAAAAAACATTTCTGTAAGTATCACTACCTCAGCAGATGAAAATATCTAGAAGACTCTTAACACTGAATTCACACTTTGTCCAATACTACAGTTATGCTTCTGTTTAGAAAAAGGTGTGTTGTATCTGGCCAAACTTCAGTGTGAAGGGCTTGAAGCACACAATGGACACATTATTCACTGGCCATCTAGATGAATATCCTGCCAAGTCTTTTCTGCTGATCTGTGTGCTGTAGGGGTGTAYCAGATCTGCTTCCAGCTGCCCAGGATGTGTACAGATGGAAAAGAGGGGTTGGAGGGGTGTGTCTGCAGATCGTGCCTCAAGGCACTAGTTCATGAGCTTCTGTTTTTCATTTGCCAGAGAAATCAGAGGTATCCTCATTACTTAGTTTGAGTTAGCTTTGTCTAAAAGCCACTAGATATTCATGGCAAGACAGTACTATTGTGGAAAAAATGTTATTTTTTACTGAGGTTGTAGCATTCTCAAAAAGGAACAGAATTAAATCTGTGGGAAAAAGCAAATTGCTAAAATGATAGGAAATGCCAAAGTCAATGTCACACAAGCACTTTATCTTTCTTTTTGTGTAGACTTCTGATACAATCTTAATTCTGTTGCTTTCTTCCACAAAGCTCTTCACTGACATACCTCCCTTTTATCTAATCAGGAAATTGTTGTCAGTGCACTCTTATGTCTTTTATTATATGGTAGCCAGACAGTTAAACTAAATTTCTCATCTACTTTCATCTATCTTCATTCCCTGTACATTTTGAGAAGTCTGCAAATAGCAACTAATTTACAGCTGTCTCACACTCTGTCCCTCTGTGTGATGTATTTTTTTACAGATAGAAGATGGTTCTGCAGATGAAAGCAAATAAATTATTTCTATGATGTGGATATCCAATTTAATTATTTTTTGTTTGTATTTTCACATTGCACAGCATTTATAGATTAAACTKATTTTTGTTTTAGTTTATCTAAACAATATTTAGCATATTCCCAAATCATATGTCAGGTTTTCAAGAGCTCAGGAGAGTACAAATACACTCAGTACCAAACAGAATTTTGCTGAAGTTATCGAGGATCAATAGACTAGTATAAGCATTACTTTTCTTTTGTGCCATCTCCCTGGTTTATTCACTACATATCTTTCAAACTCTTCAGTAAATGAACAAGATTTATGCAAGCAATAATCTCTTGACAGTGGTTCATTCCTGAAGCAGATCTGTGCTGTACTTCCCAACTGAATAAGCTTGATGCCATCTGATCCACCCATTTTCTCAAAGCCAGATAAGCTGCACAGGTGTAATTCCTGACACATTTATCTAAGCCTGGTTGTAAAGAAAATTATTAAGATTCAAAAAGCTTCTCCAAGCATTTAAGATGTCACTACCCTTCTTAAAAATTCTGCTTAGTATCTAATCTGATATTTTTCTGTGGCAATTCAAGACATTTATTTCTGTTAACATTTATTGTGGTATTCTTTTCAGGTACCTTTCAGATGCCTTTTGTCCACTTGACAGCTGTTATRTGAATTGTCTTTTCTTAAGATCCAGGCTTTCAGCCGCTTTTTGGTGACTATTTTCTAAGTTTCTCATTATTCCTGTTACTCCTTTTTCAGTATTTGAAACCTTGTCACAAGCTGTACAGAGCTGCCAGAGTGATGTGAAATTCTCTTCATGTTTTCTAGATTGCATAACCATTTATATATCCTGGTGTGATAATGTTTTTAAACACCACTCAATTGTTCTTAATGATCACTAGACTTCTATTCCTCTAGAATGGATGTCTAGCCAGTTGCTCCAGCTTGTTAGTATCAATTATTTTGTCTAGCTATCAGAACATAGCAGTTTTCTGTCTTTTCTTGAATTATATTAATTTTAGCCTGTTTTAAAATCATGAATATTTTTATTGTATTTCTGTCGTCTAAAACTCTTCCATGTTTGATAGGATTTCTTTTTCTATGGAGTTTTTCAGGTTTGTTGCTTGCTCTTTTGCCAGCTTGAGAGTAACATTGAAGGAAGTTTGACTCATCTTTATTTAGCTGAGCTACCTTTACAGTGACCCAGTGCACTCTTAATTTGGGGAATAATGACAAGAGGTTTGAACCAGGGTTCTATTCCCAGTGTCATTTGCTGCTGATACCAAATGGTCAGAAGAACCTTGATTAATTTCCAACTTATGCAAGCACCTTGATTTTGCTTTGTTTCTGAAAACAATAAATATATCTCTGTTGCCTCCCTGTCCTTAAAATGAGTTCAGTGAGGGTAAAATTGTATCATACCTGTGAATGGGAGTACTCATTTGGAGGTGTGTGCTGACCTTGCTCTCAGTATCTCATGTCTCTCTGCCTGTGGCAGGTGTTCAGCATTTTAAGTTYTTTTCAGCATTTAAAAGGACAGTGTTGAACAAGTGTTATTTGCAAATAGGACTGAATAGAAAATTAAAAGAAAAATAAATCCAAGGGACTAAACTCACAACTCATGATGTTAGTTGAGACACCTATGAAGTATTTACTAGTCTTTTCAGCAACATTCAACTGAACTAAAGTTAGGAGCACTGGAGTCTGTAAAAATAATCTCTTGGACAAAGGATTAAAGAAATCTTCAGAAATTAAAAAAAAAGGTATTACTTTTTTTTCTCACCCTTCATACTCTGGTTCTCAATAAAACAGACCTGGAATGGGTTTCTATGTCAAATTTTAGGTGGCGATCTCACCAAGTGGGATAATCAAAGCCTAAAGCACAGCTATCTGTAGGTTTGTCTCCTTAAACTTCTAAGTTTGAATAATAAAAATCCTCAGATCTTGTAAAAAGGAAAAATATCTCTTTTTAAGGGAAACAAGTATTAAATTTGATCTACAATCCATTCCACAAATCCTAATTATTGTTTTGAGTATTGAAATACGAATTAGGTCATATACTGTCTGAAGAGAGGGCTGCTGGGTGTCATAGTTAATGCAAACACTCTCCTGTACAGCCAGGATAATTGAGGTAGAAAAAGTACTCAGTTGTTTCAAAATGAGCATAGGCTGGTGTTTGCTTTGCTTCCACTTTCTGGTCCTTTATGAGATATTAGTGCTATACAGCTTTTAATTGGAGGAGCTATGTTGGGGCTTTTTTTTTAGAACTAAAAGTTTCTTTTACTGTCATTTTCTTTTAGCCATGCCTTTTTGGCAGAAGCTTATGCATTCAGAACTGAAGTATAATAACTATTTTATTTAAATACAGACAATTTGAGGTGTTCATTTCTGTCCTTTTGATACTGGCTGGCAATGGTGCAAAAAGTTTTATTTCGATACAGTGATTCAGTTCAGGTTATGCAAGATCTGGAACTGCATGGGAGTGTGACAGGCCTAGAAGTCTGACTGTTTGAAAAGTTGATAATGTTCTGTAAATTCACAGTGCTTGCAGCTGCATACTAGTGGAAGCCTCAAATGCAGTCTTTCAGGAGGCTCCTTGATTCTTACACAGCTACAGTTCTTCCACCCCTTATGTATTTTTATGAGAGAGAGCAACTTGACTTCAAGGTTCTTTGGAAATCCTGATGATTTTATAATGGAATTGCATTACAGTGAAGTTAGATATCCTAACAAAAGATGAGTCAGATAATAAGAGACGAATTTTGGTGAGTTCTGAAATATTGTGATGCATAGAAAACACTTCATATTTTTATTTGTTACTTGAACTTGTTTTCTGACTCACAAACTTCTGTGTCCTTTACCTGTTTAATGAGACACCTTCCATCTTTTGTTCAAGGATGAGGTGTTCTCCATAACAATCTTTCTTCTTCTGCTTTTTGAAAAAACTCTTTGTAGATGCTTTCCCCACCCCGTTGTTTTTAGTTTGTGTTTTTCCTGATAATACATTGGCAAAACATCCCAGAGAAATACCTCTATGGACAGAACTGTTTTATTTATAGAAAAGTTGAGCTTTTCATTAAGAATGACAATGATACTATTTTCTCTTTATGTGTTTTTTAACCACTTTATTTTTATATGTTGGAAACAATAATTCTATTTTTCAGTTACAGTTAGTTTTCRTATGGTTTCTAGATTGGAGTAAGTATTCAGCTCAGAACCACACAAATTAATCTATTTCTATATAAGAAATGATAGTCACTATGCAGAATTATATTAGCACAGCTTTTTATTTCATTCATTAATGCTTTTTACCRGGATATGTCATTTTAAAGCTAGAAATTAAGTGATAAATTCTGTAACAATTGACTCTTTATTGCTTCCTATCAAAAATTAATGTTGTTGCTGTGTTTACTTGCTCACATGATACAGATAAAACCAATGCAATAAACTTCCATTTAGCATGCATTTTCAAATAAGTTTCACACTAGAAGGGCATTCATGCTTGAATTGAGTCTGAAACTGTAGCCAGGTTAGGGACTAAAATCTTTGTATCTTTATTTAATCTAATTTGTTATGAAAGTAGCATGAACTGCAGAAGACTTTTCTTAGCACCTGTGTCTGCAAAGATTTAAGCATTTCATGAAAGATTGCTTCAAAATTCTTAGTAAATGTATTTTTTTGTTATAAAATTTGTTTATATTAATGATAATCATTCTCTCTCTTTACAGTGCAAATTAGACTATCAAGCCTGCATCTCAGGAAAACAAATTTCAGTGAAATGTGAAGGACGTTGCCCTTGCCCTTCTGACAAATCCACAAATGCAGGCAGAAATGACAGGAGAGGTGAGTGATGGTAATTCGTGTTTTTAATACACATTTCCAGAAGGAAGGAAGATTTTTCTCACAGAATATTACAGTAATCAGGAGCACTGATAATTCTTGAATAAAAGCAGCTTTGTTTGGTTCAAGGTGGTTTTCTTTGCCAAGGGTTTTGAAATTGTAGCTATAGTAAAATACCACAGTATTTTTCAAATGGGCTATTGTATGAATTACTGCTGTTCTTTTTYTTTTTTTATTTGCTATTTAATACTCTTTGAGATGCTTATACGTGTATTTAAGACAAAGAAAAAAATTCTTTGCTCCTCAGTGTTTTCAATTAAATATTCAAGAAAACAAGGTGCGATAGGAAGGAAACTTAGAAGTCCTTGTTGCTGGTCTATCACATAGTAAAGGCTGTATTATGTAAGTGACTTCATTTGAAAAGTGTTTGATGAGAATAAATCACCTTCCTTTTGAACCACTAATGAGATTAGGCTGCTAGAAAATGAAGTTGCTTTGAATTGCTTCTTACCCATTGGTGCAGCTAGAATAAACTGGAGAAGAAAAATGRTGGCTAAAGCACGTTTGTATTTCAGTGGCTCCCAGGTGATTGTGGAAGGTTGTTGTTAAACGAAACAKGATACTGGCTTTGGTGCTTCTGGGTAAAGGCTGTCATGAGGTTTTAGGCTACCATGGAGCTGAATTTGCTGAGAAAATCACGATTGGAGGTCTGCATTTTTAAAATTTCTTTAGCCTGATCTCTGTTAGATGCATTTTTTTATTCTTTCTGTATGGTACCACTTTTGATGAGTAAACTAAAATCATTATGCACAAGTATCATTGATAATATACCAAAATTAGTTTTTAAACATGTTTTTTTTTCCTGTATAAACCTTATAACAATAAAAGAAATAAGTACTATGTACTATGTATGTCAACACTAATGCAGGAATACAGGATATTTCATTAGAGTTTGAAGCACAATTCCAGATTTACTGTGCAGGATAGTCTTACTGGTTCCGTTATAAGCTGTAACTACTGCCAAAACTGTATTTCTTTTCCTAGTTAAAAAACTAATGTTCTTTTAACAATGAATGAAGCTGACCACTGCAAAGATTAAACTGTGTTCAGGCATGAAAGTCAATTAAAAAACTGCTCTGAAATGCGTCTTTAGGTCAGTTTTTCATCTTTGGCAATATGATTGATTATGCAATTAAATATTAATTGAATATATGTAATTAAATACTCCCTGTGCTGTAATCCCTCTGTAGAATGATAGTCTTGACTTCCTTTAAGCATTAACTTACAATTTCATGTAGTATCTTGACAATAAATAGATAAATATGTCATCTACTCGAATTGTTGAACAGAATGAAAAGCACGGGAAGACTCAGCAGAATAAGGCTAATGTTGCCCCCTTGGTAAGATATACAATGTAACATTAATGTGGTTGCTGTATCCTCTAGCAATAATTTCTTTATCTCTGATGGATGTGGAAATATTTGCTTACCAGTGGACATGAAGTGAAACTAAGATGATATGGATAATTAAATTAAGATAATTTTCTCTGCTGGAAMGTGTTTCACCTGATACAGTTGTCTTTGTCCTTTTGTGTATTCTTTTGATCATATTCTATTTTTTGTGCTTCTGTACTAAAACACTGAAAAAAATCCAGAGACTTTTTTTTTTTTTGCTTCAAAAATTGGAATTGTTTTTTAATTAAGAATGAACTCTCCTTGATGATTTAAGTTCCCAAGGGGTCAAGATTACTTGTGCCTAGTTATGTAAAAGAGAAAGAAAAATGTCTCAGGGGTATGGGAATTAACACTAATCCTGTCCTGACAGATTGTCAGACCAAGCAAAATACACGGTTTTTCTAAATGCTACATTTTATTGCAATGCTGAGATTTGTTAATATATTTGCTTTACAAGGCCAAAAGCCAGGAAACTTGAGAAATGTAAAAGTGAGCTGAGTGTCTGTACTGAATTTTCAGCTTTCTGTTGTGACAGAATACAAAATTTCTTACAACTGAAGTTCTTACGTGATAAGTTATGAGAATACCATTTTTGTCTCTAAATGGAGCTACATAAAGTGTTGTAGTGGTTGGACTCTCTGATTTTGGAAGTCTTTTCCAAACTAAATGTTTCTATGGTTCCACATTTCTAAGCTGCACATACATGTGTCAGTTGCTTATGAATTTGATGATGCCAAACAGGCAAAGTAAGWTTATTGTTCCCATTTCAGGGGTAACTTAAGTAAGGGTTTCCTAAAGTACATCCCCTACCTAGGCTATTTAAGACAATTGTTCATCTTTTCAGATTGAAAAATTTACTGATTTTTTTTGTATATCCAGAGAGCAAGCTATGTCTATGAACTTTCCCAGAATAGCCCTGGTGTAGAACCCCATATTCCTTTGGGAAGCAAAGTTAAGCCAGTATTTAGAAAAACAGATTTTCTTCTTAAAATGTGTGTGAACCTAATCATGTAATCATAGGATCTCTTAGTTAGAAATGAACTCTGAAGATTTCTAATCCATATCTCTGATGAATGCATGAGGCAGGTGAGGGTGGTGGTTTTACCAGCGGGATCACTGGGATAAGGAAGTCTGAGACCAGTCCATGGGGTAAGTGCAAATGTTGCACTCATTTTTAAGGATGCAAAAGTCCTGTTTGCCTTTAACACTCACCTCTGCACACAACACCTCATCTGCTTTATCTTTCGGCAATTCAGCTCACCCATCTTCCCACCCATCCCCAACTGCCCAGAAAGTACAGAACAATCCATTTTCTGCTTCTACGGGCATGAAGTGTGTTTATCTTTCATGCTGACCTGTCTAGAATGAGTAGGAACTGGCAGACCTCCCCCTTCCAACCAACTTTAGCCTGTTCTCTAACTCTCACATGCAAGACAGAGTAAGCAAGAGCCAGTAGTGCATCTGGATGCTGTGATTTGTTTGAGAACTCATGAGATGGTGCTTTTTCTCAATATGATTTCACATCTTGCATTTTCTCTCTCACTCTCCAACCCAGTGCTAGCTTCAGTAAATCTCAGTTTACCTTCCAGGCACGGGGATTACTGCTGACCAGGCAAAGTCAGGCAGAAAATCGTGTTGGTTTCTGCTGTGCWCAGAGACACCCATCAGGTGTTACTGACCACAGTCCCTGGGGCTCCCTCTGTGCTCATCTCGGTGCATCTCGCCGATCTCCAGAATCTCTCCTCTTCCAGTAGCCGGGATCTTAAATGTCTTCTTTCAGGGAACCCTCCTTTTYCCAGGATCCATCCTGGAACCTATCCTTCATCCAGGATCCATTCTTTTCATCCCTGCCCCAGTTTTCCCAATCTGAGTAGGCTGTATGCAGAGGTGCAATGCRTGCATCATCAGCCTCATAATGGTTAATTCTGTTGCACGTCTCTTTATTTAATGGTGGATTCCAGAAATACCACTTCTCTTTTATGAAAATCTACACCAGTCCATACCAATTGCAGCCAGCAAGGACCAGCCTTATGCTTAAGGATCCAAGGTTCAAATCTGGAAATTCACATACACACACAGACTTAGCTGCTTCCTTTCAGAGTTCACATTTTTAACTATTTTTTCACCTACTGCAATAACACATTTGCTTGCAATTTTGTTACATTTATTTAGTAATGTAAAATTCACCATTCTACATCACCTCTTTCAGTGATTTAAAAATCTTTTAGCAGTTGGCTATTTTGACCTTATTTAAAACATTTTTCCTTTCAGCCAGCTTGATATTAAAATATTACCAGAATTTCTTTGGAAAAAATTAGATTACTTAAAACAAYGAAGTAGAGTTGAAAGAAATTAGACTTTCCTGTTGTCCCATTAAAAGATTTTCATTTTAATTAATAGAATTCATTTCCTTGMAAAATTACAGGGCTTCAAACAAAATTAAGTTTTGCATGTTCCTCTGTTCTTTGGTACTTCTTGCTAATTTTATTTTGTTCTTTTTCAGCTGTGTTTTTCCCAGACATCAATTTTATTCTAGCTAAATTTTCTTTCTGCTTCATGTTTGATTTGTACTGAGTTAATTTGAAAGCTGTGAATAGTCACTCAAGTGGTTAAATCTGTGTAACACAAGTATATATTGCCAACATTTCTCCAAGAAAATAAAACTGTAAGTTTTCAAATCTGATTGAAAGAGTGAGACTGTGGGAGAGTTCTTTCAAGTTCTTAACGAATTTCAAGGCTTTTGAGTGGGAATTTTACTAYACTGTTAGAAAAAAAAGTAGTAATTATTTTTGTTGTCTTAATACTTGGTGGAAAACAGCAAAAACAAAAAGCTGAATGATCTGTAGTCACAATTGAACTTCCTGCTTCACYGTGGTTTATTTTACTAGTTAATATATTCAAAATACTGTTCTCAGGTGCATGAGCTTCTTTTGATGCTAATGAATATCATTAATGACTGTTGCAATTTCCTAACTTGGTGATAACTTGGCAGAAGTTATTCCAGAAGCATTTTCTTACTTGTTGCAATTTCTCATAAGGTGTAAAATGTGTCTTTATAACAGTGTGCTCATATTCTGAAATAATTGTTTATAATACATTTGCAGAACATAAAATAGTTTATTTCAGGACTTTACACTAAATAAAAGATTTACAGCTGAAAATAATTTTGTACTGTTAATTGATACTTAATTCATAATGATTATAATGTATAGTAAAACTGGTAATTATTGGTATTGATCAAGACCTATTTTTTTTTTCTAAAAAGAAAAAATAATTTTATTTCTTTTCATAAGGAAATAAGGCAGTGTGGGGAATATACATCTTAGAAAAAAAGGTTATAAAATTTAAATTTGTTTACTTCTTATGTCATTTAATGCAGTATATATAAGGCCTTTCTATGTATGTGTTTTTGCAGTATAATACCTTACATTTCCTAGGTGACTGAAAGAGAAGTTCTGGATTAAACTGCATACTGCTTGAGGAGTCMGGATAGGACTGTCATGAGCCAGGATTTGTTTTCTCTTATAATTCTTTTCTGTTGAAAGTTGCCTTAATTTCAGTCTTAATATTCCATGGGATTTCATTTTTTACTATCATTGTACTTGGATAAGTAGTTGAGATATGGAAAGTTAATTATAATAGATTGGTAATTATTTCATAGGAAGCTTGGAGGACTGAGGTATTTACAGCTCACCTTCCAGAAAAGAAAAAGGGACGTCCTAGATAACAGTGTCCTGTGTGATCAACTGTAGCATTGAAAATCTCTCAAAAGMTGCAGAATGATGCAGAGGAAGGAATACATCAGTTTTTGAAATAAAGCTGTTTCACATCCATTCAGAAAGCGAGATGAGCATTATTCACTCTRCCTTAAATGCAACTGCACTTACTGCATCAGGCATTTCCTTCTGTTTCTCCTTTGCTTGTTATTTAGGCTACGCAGAGGCCTACTGACTAAATAAATAAATAAAAAATGTTTTAAAATATTAATATTACATTCAAAATCTTCAAGACATATGATAGTGTTTTTGACTGGTTTGTTTGCATTTTGTGCTTGCCTGGTCCAGACACCTGGGATATGTCTCCATTGTCACAGCATTTCTGCAGAAATTTTATCAGCAGATGAGTGCATGGCTGACAGCTCTTMGCTGGTATCTTCAAAGATAACTAAGAAAAGCCTCTGTTGTCAAGTTACCTCAACTTYGCTCTACTCCAGAGTACTTACATTGGGAAAGTTTAATTATTCTTAAAACTAAAAATCTTGACAGAGTGCTTTATTTCCCTGTGGAGATGCACTAACACCATGACAAATGTGTGTCTTGACATTCCCAGTATCCTGGTCTCCCAGTCTGTTTCAAAGGTTTGGCTGATGTGTACTACAGCACCCTCCTTTGGATATCTTCATCATAGAATGAAGGCTGTGTTCTGCCCTGACATAGGGTACAGATTCAGCTGGAACATGCAGCCATACCCAAAAGCTCAGAGCCAGATGGAGGYCCTGCAGTTTAAATGGCAAAAGCAACAACTGCATTCTTGGTAGAATACTGAATATGCATTTTCATTAGCTACKGAAATAGAAGAATTCATTCTCAATAATTTTTGAGTTAATCTGTAATAAATCCTGTGCTAAGAGCTCAATTGATATTTTCACTAAAATAAGAGAGGTAGGCTTATATTCATGGAAGAAAAATAGGGGCTTCTCTTTATTTCAGCTATATCTGAGGAGGGCTATATGGGTAACAAGGAAGCTCTTATAAACATCATGCTGTTTGACTCTGAGCTTTTGCCGGAAGGAGTGAAAAGGCAACATTGCATGCTGAAAGTATTTTCAGTTAGCACATCTGAAAGATTTTAATCACAGATTATGACTGCTCTCTCAGCTGCCTCCTGTTTTATATTGAWTACTGCCAAATTGTTAATTGCTATGAAGAGATGGGGATAAATCACAGTAGGAGTAAAGATTCTGTGGATACTGTTTCATTCTGTGTGCATCAGTGCTTGAAAAATAAATAGAAGGGCAAACAGCCAAGCAGCCCTCTCTCAAATCCTCTGATTTAATTTGCATAGCATCGTCTTTTCAATACATGACCTCCAATTCTCTTCATATAGTACAGGTATACATGCCAAAAAAGAGCTTTTGTTTTGTTTACATTCAGAGAGAACACTGACTGGTTTCCAGACTTCACAAATAAAGAGATTGAGGGCCAAAAATAACTCTTGTGTTAACTCCTTAATCTCCATTTTGTAGTTTTGCTTTTCAATGACAGATAGTACTGTTYTGTAATTCCTTTTTTCTCTTTTGAAAAAGTAACTACATGACATCAATAGCATAAAAATCTGTAGTCAAACTAACATGTATTAGAMCTGATACTATCAGTGACTAGTTATGTGGTAGCCAAAAGAGACCACGTATATGAGACAGTGAGCAAAATTCCCATCTGTAAGATGAAGAGGTTCATGCTGTGGGGTCAAGAATCAAATTTAACTTTCAAAYGTCAAAGACAAAAATAACCCATCAAAGAAAATTGATGCTACAGTGCTGTTCAAGCTTTATTTAAAAATATGTTACAATTTTATTTACAAAAATGTTTTAAAATATTTCCGAAAAGATCTAATTTCAACATTTATTTTCATACTGTCATGCTTGTTACAGAAAATAAAGTTACCAGCCTATAAAAAGAAGCACAAAGGGAAGTATGCTGGTTTTCATCATCAGCAAGGTGCCCTCAGTTAACTTCCATTGAAGAATATACATAGTAAATGGAAGGAGATGGTGTTGGTAGTCTGGGAGTGTAGGTGGTAGCAATATGTTATATATTTCAGTAAAATTTGCACTAGGTAATTACCAGCTTTCTAGTTTATTGTTCTTCTTAGCCATACATTTATATTCAGTAAGATACTTTTTCTGTAATTGTGACTGCAGTTCTATAGAATGCAACATTAAAAGAAAATCTCTGTGCTTTCTTAATTTCCTAATTTTCATTAGAAAATTTTGCTGATTTTACTCAAAATAATCTTTAGACGAAGCCTGAAATACAAGAGCATAATGATCAGTGAAGTCCAGGAGTTTGTCTTATCTGTTGTGATATACACTGCTTGAGCTTGATRTCATTGTGGGCTCACAACAAAAATTGAATTGGGCTGGTATTTCCTTTTGCCTTTACTGTTGCCATCAGCATGAATCTTGCTATTGATTTAAGTATAAATAGGTTCTAACATTGTGACTCAGTTTCCTTGTTAGAGGAAAAGACATTATCCATAATGTCTTTTATCCATTATCCATTACCATAATGGGTAAGCTTTCTTACTCTACTGATGTTTTATTGTTTCTGAAAACTTTTAATTTTAAAGATGCTACAAAACTAAAATATATTACTGTATATCCATTGTAGTTCTTCAGAGTGTATTGACTTAGAAGTGAATGTTCATTTTGCTTTTACTGCTTTTTATACTAGAATGCATAATTTTTACTTTTGAATCTTAAATCTATTCATCTTATACCTATATTTGTCCAAGCATGCAATCTAAAGTAGTGTTTTTTACCTTTTTTAATTCTATACATTTACAGTAATGGTGAGCTGTAAATATACATTATATATAAATTGAAACTATTTTAAGATAAAGTGAAAATTGATGCATTGTAGATTGTTATGCTTTGAAATATGATCCGCCTAATTCATTAAGAATGTATTTTTTTGTATGTTGTATATAAGGTGAATGATAGATCTATTTTTACCTGATTTTTAATAAGTACTATTGTTTTACCAGATTTTAGTGCTTTACTATATATTCAATAAATAGGTAGGTTATTTCTGAGAAAGCAAAGAATCTTTTCAATTATAATTTATTTGTATCTGTAAGTTATTTCCTTATCTATGATAGAGAGGGAATTTGCTAGCACTAAAATACTGTATTTGTTACTGTATTTGTAGAAGGCATTTATTTAGGATACATTACTGTGTTTGTGTAATAACAGAAACTCAGTGGAGCTAATTTTGTTGTTTTTTTTCTTCAATGTTAAGATAAGTTTTTTGCATGAGTTTTTAAAAAAAAATTTAACTGAGTATYGACTGGTACTGAGCCAAACAAAATTGTCAGCAGTATCTTCTTGTCACTAATCAAACTCCATGTTAATACTTTCCAAAAAGAGACTTCTCCATCATAATTAGCAATAATCTAATATAGTGTGATTAGTAGCCATCTACTGTGGTGTAGAATGACAGAGGTTGTGTTTGGAATGAGAGTGATGTGACCTGCGTGCCCACAATCCATGATTCCCTCGTCARCTAGCTTGGGCTTGGCTTCAGCACACGCACATATCCAGGCTTCCTTCCTCTGGAACCTGGGAAAGACCAGAAAGTAGTTTTATAGGCTGCTTGCCAGGCATTGCCCATGTGTGATGTGGAAGTGATGAGGAGCCTGTGGCTGTATTTGAAGGAGTGGAGAGGTGTAAGCTGTTGTTAGGCTGTAGAAGTGACTCCATTTGTCATTTTTTCTCCAGATGCCTTTTTCTCCTGTAATTTCAAACTTCTCCTGCATGGAACAGTGTGTGTTCAATTTGTTTTAAACACCTTATAATTTAAGAAGGAATTGGTTAGATGACCTTTTGGCTAAAAAAATTGTTCCTTACAGGGATTAGAATATTTGGGAAGAAGGGAGAAATTATTTTTGTGTAGGAAAGAAGTGGTATCACAAATGCAGGAAGAGCAATGAGGCAGAGTCCTTCTAGCAGGAAGAATACAATTAATTCAGATCAGAGTGGAACTGGTAGCATAAAATATACCCAAGAAAAAAGGTAGAATGTGCTTGAGCAATGATCTATATTCTTGATATTCTCTGAAATAAAGTCATAATGGCAGAACCAATTCAAATTTCATTGAACTTGACTGTTAAAAGGAAGAAGCGAAAGATTAAGGGAAGATTGGTGATTTCATAATAATATTGTTTATATAAAAAAGGCTAACATGGGTATGCTGTGTTTATGAAAAATAATCCTTGTAACACTGCAGAACATATTSAAGAATGCTTTGAAGAAGAACATTTTATTGTTGCCAAGATTACATGTAGTATTTAGGAAGGATTGTTAGCTGAGTGCTTGTTGTCAATATTGCAAAGAACTGTAACACTAAAGGGAAGAATGTTACTTATCACTGGAAACAGCTCTTTGCTCACAGTTCCAAGCATCTTTGCAACATCAGTCTTCTCTAGAGCCACTTTGTCTTTGCTCTTCATTTGGCCTGTTTATTTCCAAGTCAATCCACTTTTTATGGCTGTTTTTGGAAATTTTGGGTGCTCAAATCTATTCAGTTTTTTGAAATTCAGGTATGTAACATCACATCCACAAACTTGCTTTTAAATGGAAAATTCCTAAGGTCTCATGCTCTGGAAAGCAGCTCTKTTCTACTGTGGTGGGCTGCACTTGGACACCTTGCTTCTCATATTTCCTCTGATACCAGCAAGCAAGTGTTAAAAACATTTGTGTAATACAGTTTTTGATTTCTAAAATAATGTCAGTGTTGCATCTCTGCTCACTGTGTGAGTACTTTTTATCACAGGACACTGAGGGCATGTATGTCCTGTGCAAGTTGTGGCTTAGAAAACAGGTGTGAATGTTAGAGGAGCTGGGCACAGCATCGATTCCTTGTCCATCCTGTGTGTAGGGAGCAATCTAGGGTGAACTTTCCAAACTTCATTTCAAGAAAAGCTAGCTAGTTCACTGTAAGTGTGTGGAGTAAACTTATATTCATGGAGGGGATGCTTAGAATGCAGTGCCTTTTATGTGATTCTGTGGGGCTTTTTTGGCACTCGGGATTTGAATAGTGGTTCTTTTTAGGTAAGGAGTCACTATATACAAGATTGACTARTTAGTCATTCAGAGTTGTTTTCTTACCACTACAAAGAATTCTTGTACTTTTCACAGAGGAAAAAGTTTGTCTATGAGATGTTGCTTTAAGATGATTCATTATGAAAATTTTGATGAGCTTGATTGGTTTCTTTACTTTCTTGCCCCTTGTGTTTTAGTAGGAGGGAAAGCCCCAATGAATTCCTATAGTGAATATGTCTTTAGAGGTGACAAGTTACACACAGTGTTTCAGCCTGTGGTTTTGTGTATG
Source organism: Malurus melanocephalus (assembly GCF_030028575.1). Lineage (NCBI taxonomy): Eukaryota > Metazoa > Chordata > Aves > Passeriformes > Maluridae > Malurus > Malurus melanocephalus. The sequence goes on from NW_026624014.1 coordinate 88,977, forward strand.
TTGCTGCAATTTTAAGAGAATTAGGCAAGCTGTTATGATGAAAAAAGATAATTAAGGCTGTTTTCATTTAATGTTTTATAACCATKAATTTTAACTTGGATCTTGAAACAATTCATGAACAAATTCAGTCCTGGAGCCCCCAAAACACCCAAATTACTAGAAAAGTTTAGTCTTTGTAGCACAACAAATTCTATTAAACTATTTTAGGTAGTCATGAGAGCATGRTTTTTTTAGGACATATTCATTATTTTCTTTTGCTCTTTGCAAACCAGCTTCTATGGATTATAAAGCTGGAAGCTTAAATATAGTCCAGACCATTAAAATGGTGTTGCATTCAATTATAATGGCTATAATTGCCTTAATTATGTAAATGAAGGGGCCTTGCCAATATTATGGTACATTAAAGGCTTTAGAAGTGTGTCACAGTAGTTGTATTGAAAATAAATAACCAAAGAGATGCAGATCATATGCTAAGTCTGGATCAGCATTATCTTTCTGTTCATGCAATGTACAAATAAGCTAACAGGATGCTGCTATATTTGTCCCAATTACTGATGAGATGATAATATTTTTAATTATACCTATTTTTATACCATCAATATGCAGTGATATTTAAAAGTCTTTTATCAGTCACCAGTGRGAGATAACTGCTAGAAAAATCCCCTTTTWAAAAAAATCGGGTAATTACTTTAAATTAGTTTATTTGCGCCTCCTTCTTATTTTTTGAAAGTAAAACATGGTGCTAATTGCATAACCTAATTCTGAATTATTTTTTCTGTATGTCAGTTTATTGAACAGTGAAGCTACTTGAGATCCATAGGAAGCTCAGGAATGGACTGATGATGGCTCAGTAGTGTTCTGAAGGTGGATCAGTGAGATTCCTGGAGTCCTCTTCAAGTATATAAAGGATATATATRTATATTAAAGGAGTCATCTTCAAGGATGTAAACCAAGTGATATTTAAAGAACATGATATCCTTTTTGCAACCAGTTCTCAATAACATTAATTGAATCTTTAGTACTATAACATCCATTTACTTTATAACTTCAACTGTGCTATCTGTGCTCTCTGTTAAATAGTTGCAGTATCACTTTTCTGAAGTGACTGTTCTAATTGCTGCTAGAATTTTAGTATTTTCTTTATAATATCAAAGTCTTTTAGAAGACAGGGATTTAAAAGTCTGGTTTTGGCAGTTATTGCTGATGTTTCTACAGCTGCTACACTGAGATTGACAGAAAATATGTWAATTACAGAGTTAATATCCTGGTGATGTGGTGGCCCTTTCAATTACCCTTTCTTTTTTTGTCGTACACGTTGGATCTCATTTGTTCTTTGAAGATGGCCTCTGTCATGGTAATTAGTTTCTACCTGAGCTATTTTTAAGCAAATATTCCAGTAATTTGTTACTCAAGAAAAAAAATTTACTTTGTATCAGCATAGCCTTCATTGGTTACACAATATCCTCTTTTTTTCAATAATAAAAATATAACCAGTTCTTACACATAAAACTAGTTTTCTCAAAAAAATCTTTCTTGCCTCTCTTGGGCATACAGACAGAAGAGCAATATTGATTTACTGTTTCACTTTTTTTGCAAAAATGTTTGAACACTTTTGGCTGTTGAGAGCCATTGGTCTCTTGGTTAGTGTAAAGTTCTGAGTCACTACTGAATATTTTAACGTGACATACATATTCAATGGTGCTCTGAAAATGTGTCTGTGCATTGAAGGTGCATTGAAGGTGTGATGATACCTAGGCCACGTTCACATAGCTCATTTCTATCTGTAATAATCTCCTAAAGTTTGAAATGATGATGCAGCRTTATAAAGAAATTTAACAGAATGCTTCCTCTCCAGGACAATTCTTGCTTACTTCTGAGTGTCTTTGAAAATACRTCYTTTTYRTRCTTAAAAAATCYGTATTCTTACTTYRCATGCAAAATAATCCTGCTAGCTTYAGATCTTCATTAGGTTRCKACAGCTTTACTCAGAGTCTTGGTAAAAACACATACTAGTGTCAGCAGGCTCTAAATCTATTTCAAGTGACACATTTTCATATCTTGACTGTTTTCACTGCCAAGAAGGCAGGTTTTACATTTTGTAAATACAGACTTTTGTCTTTTTGATGAACTAACATTATGAAATACATATTAATGAAATTATTAGCTCAATCCTATGTGCCTCAAAGTATAGTAATTACCTAACTATGTTGCTTTTTATCTACATCACAAAATACAATACTAATTCTGTTTTTTCTTAATATCGTTATTTTATATCCCAGATGCAGATTACTTTACATGTCAGAAATACTCTAAATAAAACATTAAACTCTTCATGGAAAATGAAAAACCCAGCTTCTTCCCTGAAGGCACCATGATCCATGAAATTAGCTGTGGCATCTTTTTAACTGTCCCTGCTGATACTGCAAGATCAAGTGCCACAGCCACCTCGCTTGCAAACATTAGCAACTTGTTCAGTTGTGTCAAATTGTTAAGCTTTGGCTCATTACCATGGTGGCACCTTTAAAACATAACCACCCCCTAAAATTAAATTGCTTTATATTGTGATTTGCTAGTACTGAAATAGATTTTTGTAGGAAAAAACCTCAAACAATCTTGTATTTACTGTTGTTAAGAGTACAAGTCACAAGAAATCCTGGATTGATTTATCTTCAGTAATAATTCCTGTCAAAATTTTTTGCATTATTTATCCTCTTTGTAACAGAGGTTTGTTAAAAATTCCTGAGAACAGTAGTAGAGCATGAAACATTTAGAAAGAGTGTTGTAAAGCCAGTTTTAAGTGGAAACTAGGTAATTAAGACAGTTTTGTTCTGTTTGTTTTCTTCAGCAGGATTGTCCCCTTATCTGAATTCAGGTGTGGTTAAAAGTTTTCAGCAAGTTTATGACACAGTTTACTCTGTCTCATAGGAATCTGATTTTTTGGGTCTAGTTTTCTTTTAAGGTCAATATTTGATCACACCCTGCAGTATCTCTGTATATACAGTTTAAGAGGATTAAAAGATATGTTCAAGACAAAGGCCACTAAATGGCTGGTATTATATAGTTACCTTCTTTCTAAAAGTTTAATTTCAGAAAAATGCAAAAAGAGTGTATAGTTAATAAAATACTGCTACAGCTCAGGAAAACAAAGAAAAATCTGAGGTATTGGTCCTTGTCTGTTAGGGTAGGAGAATTAGAGTGAATGATAAGCAGTGAGATACTCATTTATCTTAATTTTTTTATTTACTATTTTAGTTTATAGGAAATTAATTCTGTCTTTAGCATAAAAAATTGTAATAAGTGATACCCAGTGTCATAAAGATTTTTCCTTTTATTTTAAAAGCCTATTTCCAAATTCCTCCAAGATWTTGGGAGAGATTTAAAATCAACTGTGTTTTGTAACAACAGACTTYGATATGACCAAGGGGTCAGGCTTTTGATTTGCTCTATTTCACTTTTCAAAACAGGAAGCAAGTACAGAAATAAGTTTGGGGGCAGGGGCAAGGTGGAGGTGGATAACTTGGCTTAGTGTAAAAGAACCAGAAGACAGGAATATCCTTTTTTTTCCCAAAATAACATGTGCAACTAGCATGGAGAATATGAATAAAGATCCAGCAAATGAAGAATTCAACTGTACCATTGCTTGAATTTATTTTTGTTGCAATGTTTGGAATTATCAGTAAAATACTTCTGCTACCAAACTTTCAGCAGGCTACATACCAGTGTTACAGAATCACAGACTAGCAGAATGGTTGAGTTTGAAAGTGACCTCTGGAGGTGCTCTTGCTCCATCTCCCTGCTCAAGCAGGGCCACCTAAAACAGGTTGCTCCAGRCCATGCTTGGATAACTTCTCAATATCTCTGAGGATGGAGCTTCTACAACCTTTCTGAACAACTTAGTCACTCTCATAGCAAACAAGCATTTCTCCATGTTCAAAAGAAAGCTCCTGTTTTACTTTGTGCCCATTGCTTCTTACCCTGTCATTGGGAACCACCGAAAATAGCCTGCTTCTGTTTTTATGTCTTTCCTCCAGGTATTTATTTACATTTATAAGATCTCATTGGGTTTCTTCTCCAGCAAAAACGGTACCAGTGTTTTCAACATTTCATCATATGAAATTCTTTTGACACAYGGAATGTAAAACAGAAAGCTCCACATTATAATTATCTAACAAAAATTGTCCCACTATCATAATAGACCCTCATGACTGATTTTGTCACTTTCAGTGGCAATTAGTGAGACGGTTTTGGTTAGCTGTGAAGACCGTGAAAGAGAAAAAGCTTAAACAATGGTCTAAGAACTATAGGGCATACRTTTATATTCATGAATACTAAACTTGCTTCTGTGGGCAAATGCATATTTTTCTTTTTTAGCCAAAATGTAGAGAAAAAAATACAATCTGATCTCATGTGTTTGAGGAGCAAGTTGAGAAATGTGTAGCTTAACATGTAGCATGAAATATAGTAATGAAAATGTGATCTATAGCTCAAAATATATTTATCACAAAAAAATCTTTGTCATTTTAAAGCAGTGATGTAAATCCATAAATTTTCAAGAMAACTTTTTACAATTTACAGTGATTCTAGATTTATGTATTTAGTCAGAGTTCCTAATTAAGAGAAATGTCTTAGAAGAAATTATTGTTTGCCTACATGCACAATACAGAAGTTATAACACTTCATATAAATATATGAAGCATATTTTACATATATTTATGTATGAAGCACCTAGAACATTGAAGCTATTCTGTGGAACTGGGTGGTTTATTTTGTCGGATAACATACTCATGTACAAGAAACTCAGAAAAGTAGGATCAGTAGTAGTCTGAAGTAGGAAACCAAACATGATGTACAGAACATGAATTCATAAAAGGTGTCTGTAAATCATAAAGTCTGCMAACCACCTTTGCTTTCCATCTGCTTCAGGCACAGTGATGTAACATTCAATTCAATCTGACATAAGCATTTTAGTAGGCTAATGATTTATTCTTGACATTTGGACAAAGGACACAAGGAGCCTTGGAGGTAATCTTTAAATTCCTAGCAATATATGTTTATATGTAGAAGCAAGTTGACCATACACAGCATAAAGACAAAAGTGTACTGAATTTCATTACCATAGAGGTCATCAATTACTTGCAAAATCCTTTTTTCTATTRCTCTATCTCGAAGCAAGCTTTCTTCAGAATGGAAGAATGCCCTTTTTGCTGTTTAGGACCTTCATGATGGAAGTGGAAATGCATGTATCCATTAAGAAGACATTTGCAGAGAGATTGATGTTGATGGCATGAGTTTTTTTGAGCACCAGGCAGACWGCCAGTCCATATATGCAGATCGCCTGCTCTGCACGTGCTGTGAATCTGGGGTGTCCTGGAGGCTTGCAACTTAATGACTTGAAACTTGTACGGTGYACTCTTCTGGGAGAGCTGAACATGAAATGGTCTGGTCAGAGCTTCTGCTCTTGTCCTGAGTATAATCTCAATTTCCTTTTTACTTCCAGAGCTTTGGGGTAGATAAAGAACAGCATTCTAAAAAGTTAAAGTGTGGGAACTCTTCCTATATGGTGGAACAAATTGTTCCAATGTATAATGTGGGCATTGGGTCATTCTATTATAGAAATTGACAGTGAATATAAAATCCTTATCAAGCATTACAAACGGTTATTTAGTACTATTTTGAGAGATGAGAAATTTCTTTTGCAATAGAAGCCGAGCAGTTACTGTGGAAACAAAATCCATCTGCCTATTGTGATCTTCATAGAGTTCTTATTTTTTGCTATCAGTGTCTCAGTGTTAGACTGCATTATTTATTCATTTACAACTTTGAATTTGCTTAATTTGTGCAATATCAGTCTGTACAAAAAAAATGGACATTTTCCTGAAGACTACTTCCTTGCTTCTTTCAATGCTACATTATATGTAGACTGAAAAATTACACATCTCTGCATTTCTTTGTAGCAATTGCATAAATCTCAAACAATTACCTTAGATTAAAATGTTCAGCATTTCACCTTTCCGTAAAATCATGTTTTACATTTTTCAATGAATAAGTATTATTTCTTAAGAAAAAAAATCACTCAGTATAACACAATGATAAAGATAAAAGGTATTTTGTAACAGAAATATGTGCTGATTGACGAATACTTCATTTCACATTTGAAAATTAATACTTCATTTGAATACTTGAAATGAATACTTCATTTTCAAGACCAAAGTGATTAAATGGGACACCTGGMTTATGTGTTGCACAGTAAAATATARATAATGTATGGGTCATTAGCCCTTGACACTTCAAAATTTGAGGGGCTAAAGAAAGAAATAACCTAGAAAAGGGAAAAAGGTAAAAATAAAAATAAAAACTGTTAATAGCAAGGAGATGATGACTCTTTAATTACACCTTTGGCTTGGGAACACACTTTTGTGTGTACCAGACAGGTGCTTGGCTGCCTTGTCTAGACAGAAGAAGAACTCGCTATTTTTAATCTGTGTATGTTTCTGTCTTCTGCTGAAGAGCTGACCTATTTTTTGTGTGTGTGTAATAAATGAGAAACAAACAAAATCTGGATACCTAATGTACCTAGTTGAGTACCTTTTAGGGAGATTCTGGAGAGTTTGTGTGAATTGCTCCCCTTTGGGCCTTTACCACTGCCTATATCCTCAGGAAGTTTCTTCTAATTATCATCACTGTTGAGTGACTGAATAATCAGAAGAGCTGTTGCCTACATCATCCTTCACAGGTGATAAATGTCAGTGTCTTGAAAATGTCATGGTTTCTGTTTTCTTTTTTATTAATTTCTTCTAAAAGACTTGTTTAAAATTTGGGCATTTTTGGACTTAAGGCACTGACTAGACATTCAGTATTCATTTAATTTATTTTGGTCAGCGATTTGTTTACATCAGATATTTTATACAGCAGTGTCATGATGGTAGCAGGTTCTGAGTTCAGTGTTGTACATTGATATTTGGGCGCAGATTCCTCATTCTGACTCATATTGAAAGAAAGAGTATACTGAATAATGCTGGGCACAAGTCTGAATTGGGAGAAGAGTGGCTGGAGAGCAGCCCTGCCAAGAGGGATCTGGGGGTGCTGGTGGGCAGCATCTCAGTGTGAGTGAGCAGGGTATGCCCTGGAACCCATAGGGCAAAACCCTGTCCTGGAGTGCMCCAAGCACAGCTCAACCAGACAGCCAAGAGAGGTGACCATGCCATTGCGTTCAGCCTTGGGGGGCCTCACCCTGAGTGCTGYGTGCAGTTCTGGGCCCCACAGGTCAATAACGTGAAAGTGTGACTCTGGTTGCACCCAGAGGAGGCAAACAATGCTGGTGACAGGGATGGAATCAGTGTGCTGTGAGTGGTGGATGAGAACTTTGGGCTTGTCTGGTTTGGAGAGGAGGCTGAAGGGTGATATCATTGCTGTCCACAGCTCCCTTGAGGAGGTGAAGAGGGCAGTGCTGAGCTCTTCTGCCTGGTATCCAGTTTTAGGAAACATGGGAATGCTTCAGGGAGGTGCCACAGRAGGGTTAGACAGGACATGTGGAATCATTTCTTTGCTGAGAAGGTGGTCAAAGACTGGAACCACCTTCCTAGAGAGGTGGTCAATGGCCCAATCCAGTCAGTGATCAAGAGGCATTTGGACAATACCCTTAATGACACATGTTGGGTTATGGTCAGCCCTGAACTGTTCAGGCAGCTGGGCTATTGTAGGTCCCTTCCAAGTTAAATACTGTTCCAAGTGAGTARGCATTATTTTAATTTAATTGCTCAGTTATGATTCTGTTTAAGAATCTGCTCACTTACTTTCTTGTTTAATAGATTTGCCCCAAATGCATTATAACTTACCTTGAGGCATAAGCAGTAAAATTCACAAATTTAATTTCTGGTATCTGAAGATAATAAAACCAAATTATTTTCTGTGTTTTTTATAGATTTTGTTTTTCTCAGCCTGTACAAGAAAGTCAGTTTCTTGTAAAGTTTGAAGCTTTAATGAGTTTTTGTTTTATTTCTATGTTCTGAGACTTAAACAACAATTTTGATACCATTTTAAATTGCAAATTCAATGCCTTCAGGTTTGGTGGGAAGTCTATTCTTATTGTCACTTCCCTTATCAGCTCAGAAACATTAGGGTTCAATGCAATTTTTTAAAAGAAATTTCACAACTCCAATTACTGGCTGATTTCAGAATAGTAGTTGAAGTTGTACTGAAGTTTTTTATATAGAAAATTGAACTACATTACCATAGTGGCAACTACTGACTATACAGCGTCATGTCCTGCAAAAATTAATTTAGCCATGGCATTCATCTCTGGCACACCCAACATTAGAAGGACCTGCTGGAGATTCTCCAAAGGAAGAGCATGAAGATGCTCAGAAAGGCTGAGAGACCTTATAGTATGTTGTAGGATTATGTTATATTTGTTTTTCATCATAGTTTTTATCAACTCTTACTGATCCATGAGCAGGCCTAGAAATTTAAAAGCTTTTGTTTCTAAAGCGGGAATTCAATATAAAATGAAACTAAAGTAAAGGGCTTTTTTCTGTAAAAAGTAAAGGGCTTTTTTCTGATTGCAAGTTAAGAAGCAGTAACTGTTGATTCTTAAAGTAGAAATGTGTTGATGATGTCCTTTTAATTAAGATACACAGAAGCAACTAAATAAAATGCCAAGTCTGTTCAGGTATTCAAGCCATAGCCTTCAAATTACAACTGTGAAACCAGGAGGAAGTTTTGAGGTCTTTTGCAGTAGCAGTAAGTTTCTCATGTTTGTTGAATGGAAAATTGGTTCTGAAATTGGTGACAAAACTCCCACTAAATGGAACCAGGATTTCTTTTTGTTTAATGAAAGAGAGTCATGGAGAAGCTCTTAAACTTGGAGCCATTACACTGCAAGTTAGTTTTTGTGATGGTGGTACCTTCTACTGAATCTTGTAATCCCTGCACATATTTGCTGTGCCTCATCTTCGCCTTGCTAAATGTGAATTGTTCTTGTCTGCAAGTCATTGAGGAGCAACATCAGCATCTTGAAAGTGAGGCAATGAGCCTTKCAGACAGGAAAGTGATGGCATTCTGAGCTCAGTGCAAAACAAACAAAAYATGGGGTTTGACTGCAGTGAATTCCCAAGCTGCTGTCAGGGCCTGTGTCTKAAAACTGCCTGAGCAGCCTAGTGATGCAGCTGCCCCTATGGAATGGAATAGTCTGACAGGACTCTGCAGGGCTGTGTTGATTTAATGGTGATCATTGTTGAAGAAATGAGGAACTTTCCTATGTTTGTGTGACCACTGAAAACAGATACCACTGTGATATATTTCTGCATGTTTCTCTGTAGTTACAGTTTTCAAAAATGCAAAATTATTCATTTCTAAGAGCATAGCCAAGAAGGGCAGAAAAAAAAGCATGAAATTGAATTTTAGTAACAGAAAGAATAATAGCTGGAAAATGATGTTAAAAGTCTTTTGGCAGAGGACAGAAGAATCTATGTGAAAAATAGACATAATTTCACGCTATAAATATTTTTTRCTTTTCTTACTAAGGTATCTCAAAAACATTATCAGTAAGTATTTCATTTTTCCTTTAAATATTTGAAGTTCTGATTTTTTTTTTCACTTTTAAGTCTCAGCTACTGATGAATTATTCTTAGACTCTYGCTGATGTCACTAACAGTTTAAACACTTCTACAGATTTTGTAAACATTGCAGTACAGTGATGTCATTATTAGGGACAGTATTTCAGAAGCCTCAGATGCAGTAGTGAAGCGGTTCACAGTTGATATTTGGCAGTTCCTTTCAGCTGTAGGCTGATAATCAACACAATCAGTTTGTACAAATACCTTTCATGGCTTATGATTAACAAGTAAAATTATAACTGAATTGATTACTAGCTGGCATTTCTAATTGCCCATACTCTTTTTGCCTTGAAAGGTTCTTAACTACCACGTGTAAAAACATTCTAATGATACAGATTTTGTCTAAAATGCAAGACATTTTCTTGTATTGATTTTTTTAAAGTCACATTTCTTTAAAAAAAAAAGGTTATATTTTTCTTGTAATAGGCTAAAATTTATGAAATGTAATTTTTCATTATGAAAAATGTCAGCAGAATTGTTTAAACAACGATTCCTCTATCAATCAGTGTTAGCATCCCTTTCCTCTTTACAGAACCAAGTAGTTGATCTGGACAGCAGCAAAATGGGGGTGAAAGTCTGGCTATACTGAAATTAACAAGAATTTTAYTACTGATTTCATCAGGATAAGGATTTTAAGATAGCTTTTGTTTTTTGTTCTTCATACACATAGTGGTGATTTGTGCCTTCTGTAAGCAGCTCATTTAAAAAACTTCTGTACTTGCAAGTCAACATGCAGACATTGCAAGCAGGTAGACAGCAGAAAGACTAAGCTGGGAAAGAAACATTTTCTGAAACCTGTGATGACACCAAATATTATCCCTCATTGTGTTTGGTTTGGATCTAATGTTGATGTCACACACAGTTAACTCTGTCTATTAAAGAYTCTCTGTGATACATGTGAAGGATTGCTGTTGATAAGGCAGGAGTTTTGGATTTTAAAGAATAGRAATAACCACATTAGAAATTGCTGAKGCTAAATAAATTCCTATCTATATGAATATTCATATGCATCTCATAAAAATTTCCTGATCTACATAAGACATTCATGAACAATCCATTTACTGCTGAATGCATAGACTAGCAAGAAAAAATTGCACTTTGCTAACATATTTCATATATGYATTTGTAAACATTTTGGATATTTGTGCCCTAATCATATCTTTTTAAACTCATTAGTTTCTGCATTTCTCCTTACACTTTTGATTAGTGAATTTGTGTGGAGACACAGCTGCACACTCACTGTGGAGATTACAGTGACTTAACCAGCATTCTGATTTCACTGAGGTAGTGGTACAGTGTAGTAGAGTTTGCCTGTAATTCCTGTGCCAGGGAAATTGGGTCCTGCTGTTACATTACTATATAATGGATTAACTGTCATAGGTTTCTTGAGTAGTATGGAAAGAGCTTGTCTACCTCTGTTGGCCTTACTTCAGGGGAGATGCAAATAATCAGCTAAATTGGAGTAATTCTGCCCTCTCAGTCCTCACTGAAAGGTCTACAGACAACTGTGCTCTTTAGTGTACAGTTTTACATGATTAAGAGCAATGTTAGTGATTAAGAATTCACAAAGAATACARAAGCAAATGGTTAAATACAAAGTGGTTTAAAGCATCAGATCACAATCTAAATATAAAAAAAGTAAATTGCTGCAATGCAGCCTTGGATCTGTTAGACTTCAGTGGGATCCAATGTGCTGTAAAATTCCTTTAGGCCACACACTTGCAGAGCAGACTGTAGTTAATTTCTATTAAAGGGTGATTGTTCAGCCCAGTGTTTAATTCTGCTGCCCATCCCTGCCAGAGAAAAGRTGCAAACCAGTGGGTAGTCATACTGAAGAACAATGATAATTTTCTCTCACCATAGAAAGAAGGGTCCATCAATCCATTCTAGATTCTGTGCACAGTCACTGATGTGATAGACTTAAAGTCTCCTATTAGCAGAGAATATTTCTGATTTCAGAAAATATCTAAGTTGAAATGGTGAAATAATATACACATATTGTTAATGKTTTTTTTTATGAAGAGCATTGTTCAGTGACCTTTTGACATTTGTCTACTATGTTTCAAGGGGTWGTATGTCAAATGCAAGAAGTCCTTGCAGGATTGACTCTGTCAGTTATGACCTTGAAGGGAAGAAAATGTCCTGACTTTGTCCCAGAGCCTTGTAGTGCTTTCAGGAACCCTTAAAACTGAATTTGGAAAACTATCACACCTTTGGGTTATAGTTTCCTTCAAAGCTTTCACCACTAAGAGCATTGCTAGTCTGTCCCTATTTGGTACTTCCCATATCTTCTGTTATGTGAAATACTGGATTCATTTGAATATACAGAAAAATCTGCAAATTTTATTGAAATATAACATATTACAGTGGAATGTCTCTTTGCTCTGTTCTTTTGCTGTCTGTGTTTATAACTACACAATTTACAGATTAATAACATCATTTTCATCCTCATAAATTAATGATTGGGAATAACAGAGCATGATGAGAAATGATAGCCAGCACTAAAGGTTAGCAGCAGTTAGCAAAGGAAGATATATACATTGACTATCCTCCAGAAAATAAATTAGCAAATTCCACAACAGGTGTGTGATATTTCTGAGAGACTAAAGAATCTGCATTGTCTTATTGAATTGCAATGTTTCTGTAAGTCCAAATATTTGAAGTAGAAGACAGTAACTTGGCATGTAAATTCTATATGTTGTGGCTACTACAATTTTTTCTGCACTCAGAAATTATTAAATGTGAAGCCTTTAAAAACCTTGAGGACACAAAAATAAGAGATTTATTTTATGAAAATGTAATTTAATGGAAATCATTTTGCATTTTATGAAGCATTAATCATCTGCAGAGTGTCTGTATGGAACATTAATTTGGGGCAGTAGGAGTAAGCAGCTGCAATTCCCTGATATGGTATCTGCAGCATTTGTATTAATTATCTCATAACATAGACTAAGGGAAGTAGAAAATTAATTATGTTTAGTTAAATAGTAAGGCAATCAGAATCCTTTTATTTGTTAAATTCAAGGTATTATCTTTCTAAAATCAGTAACCCTAGAGGTAACAGTTGGCTGATAAACATCAGCTTATAAAAATAGAAATATACTTATGATTTTTTTCAATTTACAGCCTTTTTTATAAAAAAAACCAAACAGTTCTAACTGTACATAAGGGGCTGTAAAAAGATGACTGAAATGACTGTCCCATCCTTTAGTTACAGATATGAAGGGAATTTTGTCCCTCTGCCAAATTTATTGTGTTTTGCTAGCACGTTTCTTTTTGCCATATGTTACTCTTCAATTTGTGACAGATGATGCAGAGCTAGAAGTGCTGCTCTGTATTGCAGGAATGGTAAGTCACTTGCATACAATTCTTAGACATTTAGAGTTGGCCACATGGGTACTATTCCTTATTCTGGAGCTAAGAATTTTCACTCCAAGYAATGTTCCTCAGGGCTAAATTCATAAAGCTGTGCAGAGTGGCAGCCATTCAKAGTACTGACACTGAGCAGGTACTTGTGCTGTCATGTTCCAGCTTACTGTAGTGGGTGCTGTCTTTWGAGGCACCACTGAGTCCTAATGGCAGTTTCAGGGTTACTGTACTTTCAGGAGTTCATTTAAATGCACGTGCTGGATCAGATGCTCAGCATTTACTGTATTTCATTGTTTCTTTAAATAATTAAAGTACTGATTTTATTTTTCACTTTTAAGTCTCAGTACTGATGCATTATTTTCAGAGTCTTGCTGATGTCACTGACAGTTTAAACAATTCACATRTGATAACACCTGCATGGTAGGTAATTCATTGAAAGGGTACTGGGCTACATCAGCATCTGCTGTGGGCTGCTCCAGATAATCCTGCTCACAGCTGATTCACAATTGCTGCTCTAACCAGGTTTCTGGGTGTCCAGCAATCCTCAGCTGATGGGTGCAATCCTCAAGTTACAGCATGAGGAAATACTCTTGTACTTTTTAGAGAGAGCGCTATAGAGCTACAAGAGAGTTGATGGTAGTTGCTTTCAAAGATGAGTTGTCTTTGAAACACTGAGGAGCCTTAACATGAATGGTGTGATGGTCACAGGGCATGAGTGACTGGACACTGCCCTTTACAACCTGATGCAATTAGGTCTGCTTTTAGCAGAGGGTAAGAATGAACTACTTCTGTTTGATTCTAGGATCATAAGCAATTATTCCAATATGCTGAAAAAGTTTGARTAGCCAGAAGCCTTGCTTTAGCACACACTGACTGATGAGTTGCCCATCTCACATGGAGTAATTACTAGTTGACTCTAAAACTAGTTGACTCTAAAACTTGTCTTCAAGTTTTCTGTATACTCGATTTGTATTTATTTCTTGGTCATTTTATTACGTACATGAATTTATGAGTATAGTTCTGCCTGATTGAGTGAGATTGTATGTGCTGGGGAGGATCATCTGCATAGTGTGTGGTGTGTTTATCACTTTTTTTTTTCTAAATCACTTTTTTGAGCCTCCACTTAGCAAAAGCTGCTTCTTGATATAACAGTATTTCAATGTGCTCATTATGTCTGTGTCCATTCAATACTTACTAAGCTACAGATAATTTTATATGTGTCTGTTTTTACGTAAAAAGTAAGCACTGTTAAAATAACTTACTTTTTCTTATGTCAGGAAGCTAAGACTGGTTTAAATATGTTAGGGAATTAAATCCATTTTGCTGGCGCTGAAATACATTCTGCATGTCTTCACAGCTTTCAGTAACACTATTTTTACTTCATTAATTAGCTTGAGTTGAAAGGGATTTAAAGAACTCAGGCTGATACATAATTTTCAAATATTTTACTTTCAATCTCTAAAGTATAGTCAAATGCCAACACAAATCATTTACTATATATAAAAACAGATTGAACAGTTGGTTCCACCTAACATTTCAATAATATTTATCATAAAGATGTATCTGGATTAAGTGCCTGTAAGTTTTGAGATACGTTCATTTTTTTGCAGAGGCATTGCAGTTAGTTTTAGAACAYGGTCTTATTGCTTGAAATGACAGTAGACTCCAGTAACCTTTGAGCTTGCGACTTCATATTACCTTGTACTAATTCTCTTAATGGCTACTACAATTGATTATAATAGCAAGATTGCTTTGCATTGGCACTGTACAAAAACAGAAGTACTTCTTGGCAGGTTTCTGAGTGGGTTCATGTGATTTACTATGCATTTTTTGATTGCTGTCTAACCTTCTACAACCTTTACTGTCTGTCTTTGGCCATTAAAGATTCATCTCCCAGGCTATCAGGTGAAATAATAGTCTGAATAGATCTGAATTACCTCATCTTGACCTATTTTAAATCAGTACAGATGATACACACGATAATTTCATCACTGTATATCTTTACAAGTACATCATCAGTGTGAAAATCCCCAAAGTATTTTCTAGTATGTATCAACTCATTAGTTAATATGTATTTTTCATCATTTCAGCATAACCCTGAGCAAGCATGTTCCAATGGCAAATAGCATTCTAGTGAATGGGTTGTTAAGTTGATAATCTCTGTCACAGAACATCAAGTTTACACACATTTATCTGTGTGAGTTAAGATGCAGAGCTGAGGCAGGTACTGTCCTGAGACAGGATACAGATTAGAAASAAAGCCAAATGTATACATCTGACATTTTTTGTGTCATACTACTGTTATGTTCTGCAGCCCAGCTTCTCTGAAAACCAGCTTGTGTTTGTGACTGTCATAATGTGTGGATATGGTTCTCTGCTTCTTGTAGCTTTCTGAAAGCTACTTTTTAGACTTCAGTCTTTTACATCTGTTACATGTTCATCTGAATGTTCTTGAAAAGTTGAGCAAAACTTGTTGATAAGTTTCTTTGTGAGAGAAAATTAAATTATTTTACTATTTAAAAGGCTATTTAGCTACTTCTTTCCTTTTTATATGTCATAATAGGAACAAAAATCTGAAGTGTGGGAAGTGCGTTTAGAAAAAAAAAGAAATAGTTGAGTTATTTGACATTCAAAGTTCATATCTGTAATGTGGAAGATGTTAGAAATTATTTTATGCCTTTTTAATAATTCAAGTTGTCAGAGTTCAGTTTTTCTGCGTATATAAGGAACTTAAAATGGGATTCTTTCTCTACTCTGAAGACCTGTTTACTCAGAATATGCAAATATTGCATTAGACATTTTGGCCACAGTATAGAAGTATGACTTTATTATAAAACGAAAAGGAAGGGAAATTATTATTATTATTATCATTATCATGATTGTCATCATCATTATAATTAGCTGGTTTTATTATAATTATGATATGAAGAATTAATATGGATCTGTGTACTAACATTGAGAAATGCACAAAGACCTGATTGTAAATAAAGCTAATATTTGAGCATCACCATTTTTTATCTTTTTAATGACCTAACAAATGCTCTTATTTTCCAGAAGTTATAGTCATGGGCAAATGCATGGCAAAAATAAGTGCACTTTTTAGYATTACTTCTGAATGTGCAGCATTCTGATTTTGGTGGACTGAATGTCTGAGCATTTAAGTCCATGCTTAGCGTGGGCAGAAATATCTCTTATTACCAAAAAATTCCCTGTCAATAGTGCTTTGGTTACAATGAAGTAATTTCTGAGTATCCTTGAAGAATGTATTTTTTCATAAATTATTTTATTAACTAAAAGCCTATTAAAAAAAAAAGTAGTTTTCCTATTATCAATTCTGCTTATTAAGTAAGACAGTAACCTGTTTGTTGCATCTATTCCTTTGATGACAAATAACCTGAAGTTTGTCTATTTTGTTTTATTTTCTATTCTTTCTCCTCTGATATGAGTTAGATGCTTTCTACTTTTTAAAGTTTGAGCAGAGATTACTTCATATTCCAAGTAATTTTCAGGTTATTTGAGACATGAGTTGTTCCTCTCATAGATTCTCACCCYGCTCTTCTCTGGCTGCAATTACATCTGTGCAATAACTTTCTTTTCCTTCTTAAATACATAATCACAGAGGAGTTACTCTCATTCCTGACTGGTGCAGCCTTGGCCAGCAGTGGGTCTGTCCTGGAGCCAGTTACCACTGGCTCTGCTGGACATGGGGGAAGCTTCTGGCAGCTTCTCACAGCAGCCACCCCTCTAGCCTCCTGCTGCCAAAATCTGGCCATACAAACCAATATACATCTATAATGGAAGGGAAAATTAAAGAGGAGTGGTGTGTCCTAAGTTAATAGCTGATTCTTTATGATCACTTGTCAGCTGATTGCAAGGGTTGGTACAGGAAGGTGGTATTGTAACAAACAGAAAAATCTCACAARTCTGGGTTATGATATGTAATCTTGGATCAGGAGACCATTTTCCTCTGATTGTTGTGATACATTTTTGAGTACACTTGCCTATTTATCATTATTTTYCCCCCAGTTCTCTGTCAAATTATCAGAAAAGAAATAGTTCTGCTACACAAGAGAGAAGCACAAATACAAGTTTTATAAAAATGTCAGTCCATAACCTATGCAAATATATGTATAGATTGTACTTAAGTCTTTGGTGGATAGAATTAAARTATCAGGAGAGGCTTCTGTAAAGCATAAATAATCCAATTCTTAGATGCATGTGGTTGTACAGGCATCGATAGTCGTTGACATAATGACGTGTTCCAGTCTTATTCCAAAATACAAATAGGTGTTTCACAGTGTTGTTCACTTTAATGAAGTGCTAAAGGCTATGTCACTAAATATGTTGGATTGCTACACAATAAAGGAAAGGTAAGCAAACTGGAGATTTATTTTCAAGGGTGTCACTGTGAAGCTCTGCCAACTTAGGTATGAGCTCTTCRGGTTGTAGTTTTTTCAGTTACTGGTTGACCTGGGAAGTGATCCCAATTTGGGAGTTATAGCTGTTGAGAATGGCAGTGGAAGCTATTTCGTTACTGTAGGAGGGGTACATCCAATGTCTCTTCTGCTCCTGTCTTTTTCCCAACACTATTGTTTCTTTTGCGTTCTCCTAACATTTTTCAAACACATAGGAAGGTGGAATTCTGGGAGGGATATCTGTTTGTTTCAAGCGTGTCCATTCTTTGTCTTCTCAGTGAATAAGGCTCTTGACTGCACATCTCTGATATCTACTTCTGTTGCTGGCTTCAGTATGAACTGCTGGTTCTGTACAGCACTTCAGCCAGTTCTGCTACTAATCTGCTGCTCTGAGTGCTACAGATGTTGTCTTTGGTCTGGTGTGCTTTTTTCTGCCCTTGCTATTTCCAGTCAGAGAATCCATCCTTTCCACCCCCAGCTGTAAAGTTCCCTGGTTGCCATTAGGTGCTCACAAGTTTTTCTTGTGAAACTCCATCCCATGATTGAAGCTTCCAGCAGAATGTTTTGTTGTCTCCCTATTTCCTCTTTTCATGCCTCAGCATAGAAAAGAAGATTGAGTGTCCATGATTATCTGCCTAAATTACATCACTGACCTGTTCTGGTAGGGCTTGCAATAGGATTGCCTTAATGAACATGGAAATTAAAAGACAGAAGTCTGTCATGGGTTTCTCAGCCTCATCTGCAGGAAGATGAGAAAATACCTTTATAGATCAGGCATTTATTTCTGAGGACCTTCACTATGTTTTGAACACATACCTAAGTGATGCAACTGAATTGAATTAATTAAAAAAGCTGTGGAGCATATATTTTGTATTATTTTATGTGGATTGTTTTTTTGCGGGGGTATGAGGGAATTTCTTTAGCAGAATTTAGAAAGTCCTATTTAGCGTTCTGGAGAAAAACATTWAACAACTGTGCATTTTGTTTTCCAGTGTGCAGTGACCTGGAATTCAGGGAAGTTGCAAACAGATTGAGAGATTGGTTTAAGGCACTCCATGAAAGTGGAATTCAGAATAAGAAGACTAGGATTGTTCAAAGGCCTGAAAGAACCAGTAAGCCATTTCTGCTTGTCTTATTTGATGYTTTCTTTGATCCTTTTCTGTACTTTAGCATTTCCATTGCTCAGACTTGCCTTATTCTCATGTGCTTTACATAGGCATGTGTACAAAACCATAACTTTGCGCTTTTCTGAAGTTGGTTTCTTRCTTATGGCTTAGTACTAATCACTTTAAATACCATTTGACAGGACAGCTACMATTTACAATTATTTAATTTGTGAATGCTATCAGATTGAAAGAAATAAAATACAGGAGGGCTATGTGTGACTCATCTTAGCTGGTTGATGCCCCTGTAGGTATTGGCACAGAAAAACAGATGGAAAAGAAGCTTGGAAGTAAAAAGGAACTTCTAAGGTTATACTTGAAACTGGAAAAGACTCAGGAGTACTAATGAAGTGGAAACATTAGGGAGCATCATTTGTTTTTAACAAAATGTTTTAACCCTCTAATATTTAAATAGTTTTTTTAAATGTAATTTTCAAAGCGCTGATTTAGAATAGCAGTTGAACTGTGCATTAATAGTTCCAAGAGTCAAGTCCTACTGTGAAGGGAGACAAATTGGATTCCATAAGCCATGAAACTCTACTGTCTGTTAATATGAAGAGCAAACTATGAATTGTTCCAGAGCATGTTTCMCAGAGCTTGGCCAGCGCTGGGTGCTTTCCTTGCTTATTTTATTTATTTGAGCAAAACWAATATTTGACCTAGATTTCAGACATTTCTATACTGCAGTGACTGATGGCTGTAGAAGAGTTTGGCTTGATGAAAAAATACRAATTAAAACTAAGAAGAAATTTGATTTTTCTCTATTTAAAACACTAACATATATACTAAAGAAGWGGAACAACAAAAGACTAGTAAAATCAAAAACAAATATCCGCGGGCTGTAAATGAAAATACAGACTACTTCAGAATTGAACTCTGAAAAAAGAAACATAAATTACTTTCAAGGTAAAGCGTGCTCAGTTTTAGAAATTATTAAATCTAATTGTTATTTATTAGAATGTTAGACCAAATCACCCACAATGCTTTTTCCTCTAGGATATGATGCTATTTAACAGATACATTATGGCAGTTTTAATAAATGTAAGCTTTTCCTATATAAAATGCTATTGTTTGAAGTAGTTTTATTAGTTCTGACCTAACAGTTATACTTCTACTAGGAAGAGTATGTCATGGATATCAGACTTCAGACTCTATATTTAAACATTCAACTATGTTGAGCTTTGACAGAATTTACTGAAATTATTAGAACATAATAAGATTTTTCTGGTGCTATCCTCTTATATCAGTGGTCTGTAATAAAATTATCTGCCTTTAAATTATATTGCTGATTCCATTGCAAACTTTTAAATTTCAAGCTTTGTCTTTAATTATGACAAATGTAATAGAGAGGATGATAGTGGGACATCACTTTTTTAAAAATCTAAAAGCTATATGGAAAGAAGTGAAAAAAGAAGAGGAATGGGAACAGAGGATGAACTCAAGTCACAGGCAAATGCTAGTTAAGAAAATCAAGGAAAAAACAGGGATAAATTCTTATGCAGTTGTATAATATTGTTCCAACCTTAATTTAGTGGTGTGTACAACCTTTAAATGTTCAGTTCTCTTTCACTATTCTTCAGATAATTTTCTCTTTAGAGTATCATCTCAAACTGAYTGAGGAGTTGGACTCAATGATCCTTGTGGGTCCTTTCCAACTCAAYTTATTCTGTGATTCTGTAAATAAGTAGAGGTTAGGAGGTTTTCTGCTTTTCCTTAGTATAGTTTATTAAAAACATAAAACTCTCTTCTAGTATCCTAAAATACAAATAYTTTACAATGTGAGCTTTGCCAGCATGAACCACAAATGCTAATTTRAAAATATTTTGTCCCAAGCTTGAAAGTGGTGCYTCTTTCAATAAACTTAAGCTTGAATTTCCACATTCAGGGGTATTATCTACAATTACATACTCTGGCCCACAAARTCTGTCCTTGAATACATCTTTAAAGTGGCTTTTATTTTATATTCCCTTCTACTTAGCATCTTATTACTTAAAAYCATAGTTGCTCTATTTCTGCCCCTTCTGTTACACTTTGTTGAGCTGGCCAGGTGCTAAATCCAGAAAAAAATTGTCAGTCAGGAAAGGTTTCTCCCATCATGCAGGTACACAAAAGGCAGGATAGGTAACAGTCTGTTTCATGTTGACCTCTTTCGGTATCCAAGATCATGAGGAGGATTTCTAGCTAAAAGCAGAACTAGGAGAGGAAGTGTTAAGATGCCTTCAAGAGAGTCCTACAGGTAAATGTTTTACTGAACATTAATCCTTRGACAAAATGTTTTAAGATGGAGGAACCTTCCAGGTTTCTTCTAACCAGAAACACCTGTTGAATAATTCTGATACCTTTTACATATAAGGTTGAATAACACATTTACTATAAATCCTTATTTATTCAGTTGCATCCTGTATCACTGTTCTTCATAACCCACAGAAAATAAGTTTTGTCTTGGTGTTTTATCAGGGGCTGAAGAGGAWGAGAGATCATGGTTGAATGTTTGGCTATGTCTTTAAATTGTGTTAGGCACATCAAAGCTTCATAAACATCAGGTGGCTGGCTTTATTTTTTTTTTTTCTTTTTTTCCCTCTTCTTTCTATCAAACTAAAGTAATAATTATTGTAGCAGATCATCAGGGAACTAGAAAAAGTGAGATCACTATGATAAAAAGTCCTAGTCAATTTATGATTTCTGGGGAAGGGGGGGTTTATGTGTTCGTTTGGCTTCCACAGGGAGTTTTTGATGCTATCAGCTTTCTTCTTGTCCTTTCTGCAATGGTCATTCTACCATAGCATGGACATTTCCATATGTAAATCTATATCTAAAATGACATCTAATGACTTCTAAATATAATTACTGGATTAAGTCTGTTTATCAGTGTAGAAGCACTTTTCAGGTTTCTTTGTTGTTGTCAGAACAACAGCAAAGGCAGGAAGGCTTGATTTTCAACAGCAATAGAAAYTGGGAATTCCTGTGTTCTGTCATGTCAACTCCTCTATAGCCATATCTTCCAATCTCATTTTTTCARTGCTCTGTTTTAACTTAAAAGTTTTGAGAAGAATGGTGTTTAGTAGCACTAAATCTTGTTCTGTACTAGGTTATGTACTCAACTGCCTGGCCACATAAGCCTGTGGCATGACCCGCAGCACATGAACCAGAAAAAGTGTGTGTTTATGTATAGTATTGATGGACCACCAGAGCTATTTCCATGATGCAGCATTCTTTCGTGGTGGCTGGGATCAGCAACTGCCCTACCTCTCTTCCTATGTAATTTTTGTTATTTTTGTTTTGCCTCTTAGGATTTGACACCAGCATTTTACCAATTTGCAAAGACTCCCTCGGCTGGATGTTTAATAGGCTCGATACAAACTATGACCTGTTGTTGGACCAGTCAGAACTTGGAAGCATTTACCTTGACAAGAACGAGCCATGCACCAGGGCCTTCTTCAATTCTTGTGACACATACAAAGACAGTTTGATATCTAACAATGAGTGGTGCTACTGCTTCCAAAGACAGCAAGGTAAAATATGAGAACAACCTGCATATGTATATGACTGGCCTTTTTGTTGGGCTTTATCTTTTTTTAACATAATTAGAAGATTGCAGTGARCTACAAGCTCTTATATGCTGTACAGTGAATTTGTGCTAAGGTTTGTGACCTATGGTGAATACCTAAAATTAAGTAAAAAAACCCCAAACAAACAAAGCCAAACATATTAAACTAAATGGAAAGGCTTGCTAGAAATTCAAGGAATCTAAATAAAGTGCAAGACTGCCACTAATGCTTTTACAGCTATATTGCTCCTCATGCCAACATTTAGAATGTAGAAGAAAGAGATGAAAATAAAGAACCAAATTAAATTATTTCTTTCCCAGTCTACTTTGCCTGCATTATAAAATRAACTTTTTTATTGCTAATGTGGGGTATCTTAATGTTCAGTTAGCCTAATAAAATAGCTGAATGAACATTATGGATGAAGTTATTTCCAGTCATATGGACCTAAAACCAGTTGGTTTTCATTGCTAGTTGAATCTCTTGTTAATGTTCTATAAACCTATAAACATTATTTTCCTRAGGAATATATAACAACTTTAGACATAGGTGAGACATGATGTAAATTGTATAATCACACTAGTTGTAATGTATCAAGGAATTCACTCATTCAATATTGCCTGAAATTGGTCAGAATAACAGTTGCATTTTTCTTATTAATATGAGAGAGTTTTTCTAAAGGATAAACAGCAACCAGGGTTCAAATTTCTACTGCCAGCAGAGGAGATAAAACTGGTTTGGTGGAAAGTTTGCAAAGCCAATTCAGCCATTTTGAAAATTTTAGTATTAGTTTTTAAATTTCACTTGTACCCTTAAAACTGTCATAATAAATTCCCATTAGCACTCAACATCTATGATTTCCTTCTGATATCTATGGAAATAAAGGTTTTTTATCATGCCACATCTGCCAGTTGTAAATCTAAATAAAAATAAAGCTGTACTTCTGTAGGTAAATACTAAATAGCAATTTCTTTTCTTTGGTAACTTTATCATTTAAAAGTTAAGATTAAAACTTTCGAAATATGTTGTTTGTTTTATAGTAAACAGTAAGTTTTGCTTTATTTTTTATAAGCATGTATGTACTGCTAACAAAACTAGCAAATTAAAAATACCCCATCCCAGAAGTAATGTAGTCTTAAAGAACATCACATTTTGTTTATTTGTCTATAATGTAAAAAAACATTTCCACAATGATTGCAGATTAATGTGTAAATACCCTTACTCTTTGGAGGGCAGAATGATTYTTTTCAATTGCCAGAGGAAGTACAGCACATTACTTGTGGCCTACTGTGGTCCAAGGTTTTTCTACCAATTTCATATCACGCATTCATGGCATAACCAGGGCCTTAAGAAAACACTTCCATAGATCAGTTTCAAGTAATTTTGGATTCTCTTACCTATAAACACATTTTGTGTAMAATATTTGCTCAGTGTACTGCTAGAACCTGAGGATGGTATTGTAAAGACTGATCAAAATACCACAGAATTTTATTAATGGTACCCCAGCAGATCCATCTTTAGGTGACACTGATTCTTCACATTGCTCAACGCAACATTATTAAGCTTTTCTTCCCTTTTTTACCAATTTCCTCACTGTCTTGCTAATGCTGTTGAGATAAGGGGCTGATTTCAAACAGTTTAGATACTTTTTTACCATGGTATGTTGGAGCATATAGTAAAAAGGATGTGTCCTCAACATTGTCTATGAAGTGAAATCTCTGATTCACAAACCCTTGTGCATTAAACACGTACTTCATCCTTCCAAATTAACACTGTMATCAAAATCTGTATTCTCCAATTTTTGGTGTAAGGAGAAAAAATAATCTTACAGTCTTCTGTTGTTATGTCCTACTATTAGCTCTTGCACACCTGTCTGTGCCCTAACTCCCCAGTGTATTAGTGACCCATTAAATTCTCTGTAAATTGCATTGTTATGCTGAACCTTGGAGTGTGTTCATGTTTAGTTATRTTTTACTTGATTGAATGATCTAAATAAGGCCTTTAACTAAGCCTTTGCTATTAATAGCAAAGAGATGGAAAAGGAGAGAAATTCAGCAGCTTCTTTCTGATGTTTATTAAAACAGGTTGGTATTAACAGAATGCTTCAAGCCATGTAGAGCAGTTCTCTGTATTCACTGAGTTTTGGAGTGTTTTCTGGGCAGATCAATGGTTTTTACAGTACTGTTGTTGATCAARGATGTTCAAAAGGGAATACAAAATTTTGTCAACCATATGTGTCACACTGGGACAGCAATTTTAGTGTGCTTTTAAAAGTATATAGTATTTGTTTTAGTCATTATCTGAGAAGCCCTCATGGTCTTTGATCTTAGCTTCACTTTCTGTTCAAGAGTACCTGAAACTCTTCTTCATTCATTCTTTCTGCTCGAGATCTGTCATGGCGCGTTGCGCTACACTAGACTGATTGCTGCACACTGCTAACAACCTCTAGTCAATATAAGCAACTTTTTATAAATACTGAAGTCAGATCTTTCTTGTGGAGAAGATGATCTTCCTGTAGTAGCTGTCCCACCTTGACTAATGCTTAAACACTTCGGTACAATTCAGTGATACTGCATTTTTTCTTGGCCTTTTTCTGCTTTAAATGTAGTTTAGTATTTCTAAGATATGTTCAAGGCACTATAATGCATTTCTGCAATGCTTCAAAATCTGCACTCTGCTGGTGCTCTTTGCAAGTCTTTATTTTGATCACTATGACCSTCTAGTTCCAACAATTCATCAAAATGTTTCCACACCCATCTTGAGAACTTACTTTCTTAGTTGTTCAATGCTAACTTGACACTTTAGTGCTTACCCAAAYGCTAAGGCCTTTGCACTTTTGGCCTTTTTATAGGTTGAATCTCTTTCTGCCAGTAATTCATTACTGCAGCCTTGTTCTGTAGCATCCCTGATTCAGAGTAGGAGAGTAGCCAATTTTGCTGCGAGTATTAATGCTTAGCAGCAAAGTATTTCTTTACTGCAGGCCTCTGCATGGGTCTATTAGTTCTGCACTTCTCTGGATGCATTTTCTCACAGACTCTTCTATCTGTAATGCCTGGAAGACATCTTCAATACTTTAAAAACAGTGCATCTTACAGAAGAATGATAACTATCATGATTTGTATTTGTCAGTCTTCAGATTGCAAGGACTCCAAATATATTTATGGATGGTTATAAACGAAGGTGTAAAATGCCCTTATCAAGATAAATGATGATCATAAATGAGATCCCCTGGAAAACTTCTTGGAGTATTGATGTTTCAGATCCCCAAAGTACAAACCTTGGATGTCCAACAATTATAATGCTTAACCTCAGGCAAGGCATCACAAGGCAGCCTAATCTGCAGAGAAGGGCAGTTGTCCTTCCAGAACATAGGCACTGTCCCAAATATTAYCTACTTAGAGGTGGAAGATCACTGGTTTGTATTTGAGTAATAAAGAGAATCTCTGAAAGTAGGAGCTCACTATGTGGGTAACAGCTCCTTGATTCCTCCCTGATAAAGATCATAGAGATTCATTGTCAAACCTACCAGTTTCATTCCAGTTGATCTGTTAATGGGCCATTTGGGTAAATTAAAGCTTAATTGTGCTAGCCTTGAAGCACTTCTTGACATGACTGGATATTGATATCTCAAGGGCCAGTGTTAATAGCATTGGATACTCTGGTGTGCACCAGTACTTTGAGCACTGATGAGCTGTGAATGTCTGGTGTTCCGTGGTTCATTATTCAGCGATACACTGATATTATCTAAAGGACAATTCTTGCCAAATCTGTGAAAGTAGATTAAGGATGAAGATGATTAGATATCTTGTTTGTATTCAGGTTTTCAGAAAGACTGATGTCAGATTCATTGCTTTTTCAAAGGAAGCTATCGCACTGATTTTTGTAAAGAATTTTTTTCTTCTTGGCTCAAGACTG
>NW_026624014.1:115980-129303 GCF_030028575.1 Malurus melanocephalus
GAATAGAATAGAATAGAATAGAATAGAATAGAATAGAATAGAATAGAATAGAATAGAATAGAATAGAATAGAATAGAATAGAATAGAATAGAATAAGGTGGGAAAGGTTCTATGACATAATCCAACCATTAAACTAACCCTGCCAAATCCACCCTGGTCTTAGATCCTTATAGTCTGTGATATTGATGTGATAAATGACTGTCATTTATTAGATTAATGATTAGTAGAAAATGGCTTTAGTTTGAGATATAATCCATCCTCTGAATGTGGTAGCATTAAGAGTATAGATCTTCAAATATTCGGAGACAGAAACGTTAGGTTTGAAAGGTAATAAGAAATAGTGAGCATGATCATCATGAAAATACTTCTTCCAACACAAAAAGTAAACCTTTATGTAGCCTGAGCAAATACTCAAAGACTGAATTGTTATAACCCAATACCCCCATGATGTCAAGTCTCAGTGATTTTTTAAGAACACACTCAGAAAATTGGTTTGTTTTCTGGAAAGACAACTCCTGACAATTTCTTCTGGCATTAGGACTCCAGTTTACAGTATTTTGAAAGTGGAGCTTGCTCTTAAGGCCTTCACTCTACAAGAGTCATTATAGATATAGTTGAAAAGCTTGGCCCACCAGAGTTGAGGTCACTGGAAACATTTCTGAGCTTCTTTAAATTAATTGCACATGTAAATGTTATTTAAAATGTAAAACCAAGAGAAATGAACAGCCTGCTTTCCATAAGGGGTTAATATTGTCTGCTAGTTTTTATTGACTCTCTTAGATAATACCAAAGTCCTGTTGGAATAACTAGGCTGTGCCAGCCAGGAGGCTCTGTGCTCACCAGAAGTATATTTTGACCYCCACTTCATCTAGGCATTTGTCACCAGAGTGCCCTATCCAGTGGCTGGGTTCTGGTCTTAGGTGTGTTCTTCACCAATKGGCTAGGCCAGTCTTACTCCTCTCTAAACCAGCTCAGAACTCCTTTTTCTATTTGCATGGAGAGAAAGGGATCCTTGGATTAATTACACAGCAAGGATGTAATATAAATTAACAGAGCCTGCTAAAATGGAAAATGCATTTAATATTCATGAAATGTAAGATTTTGTCTGGGAACTGTGCAAGCTAAAGACACCTGTGAGTAAACTCAAGAATGAGAAATGCCCTGGTGCAAGTGATCTAATGTGGTACGCAGTGCTAGTGTTCAGAGATTAATTAGTGCTTTGCTGTCTTTGATTTTTCACTCACTCAACAGTGATGTAAACACTTCCACATCTTATTTTCTTCCCATTCATAGGGCATACTGTGACTTTCTTTTACTGACAGTAGAAAATTAAATTACTCAGAACTGGAATAAGCTATAACTGAAGAATGGAAAACTGAATTTTAATACATATTCTGCTTCTTAGAATGATCTAAAGTTTGACCTCCATTTTTAAGTTTGCTGCACCTGGGGCTTTGTATGCATGGGATTCGGTCTTAAATTGTTGCCAGAGAATCACAAACTTGCAKACTTCAGTGAAGAAAAGAACCTTACTTTCTTAGTGTAGTATGTGAAATACAAAATTTGAACATGCCTTCTAAAGAGGACAAAAGGGAAGAAATTAAAAGAGCCATCCTGTTTCTGACCAGTACATGAGGTAAGCTTCACAGGTGCACTCTTGATTTTTATAGACGGATAAAGTAGGGTGTGATAGAGGTACTATTTTGGTCTAATATTCTTCGGTCCTTCAGACTAGTGACTAGATGCTCACTTAGAGATGAGTTAATAGGAGTGACCTTCTGCGCAAATTCATGGTGGTGCACAGATTCATAATTCTCAAGGTGTAGCAAGGTATGGTAATTCTTCTATTTCAGATGCCTTTTTCATAAGATCAGGGTGACCTTACAATGTGGCAAACTGTGAAAACCTGGTMATGTCCTAGATACTGTGTAATCTGTTTAACATTTGTTGTGTCATTTTAGACCCACCTTGCCAGACAGAACTCAGCAACATTCGGAAGCAGCAAGGAGGAAGGAAGCTCCTAGGTGAGCCATAGAACATTCTTTTGAAGCTTTTATTACTTACATAAATAACCCTAGTTAAACAGCAACACAAAATCAATATTAATCCAATGAAGATAGGCCACAATAAATCTCAGCAACAAAATTTATGAAAATTTTTGAAAGCTATTAAACTTAGTTTTATTACCTTGCCTACCAAAAKCTCTTACATCTGTTTTATTACCTTGATAGAAAGTCCATTTTTACAGTTACAGAGAGGACAGCATAAGGTACTCTTAAAGTAGTATCTCTGCTGGTCCTTTAACTGTAATATTCTGTAAGTAAATGAAATCTTTGTTGTGAATCAGTTTATACTGCATCAATATTTTGGAAGTATAAAGTCTTCATTTACCACTAGCCACTGCGTAAAAGCTGCAATAAAAGGCTTGGCTAAAGCAATCAAAACTGTATTTATGCTAAGGATGGTTTCTAACAAGAACTATACACTTTAAATACTTTCATATGAATATTTTGTTCATTGCGGTCTCCGTTTTGTCCAAGTGATCAACAATGGATTAATCAGCTGTAGGCAAGTCACTCCCTCACAAAAGAAACCTCTCTTGTACATATAAATGCACATTTAATATTAATATTTTATGTTCTTTTTGTGTTGTGTTATGCTGCTTTTGTCTTCCGTGATGGAATAATTAAATATTAGGATGTAAATAAGTGGTTTGTAAAATACAGTTTAAACACAAATAATTCCTTGTAGCAGATAGTTTGTTAGTCAGGAAGTCTGGCCCTTACTCTTCAGATTTGTTTGTACTCCACAGATGATAGAMCTTCCCCTTCAGGGGTGGATCCTACATTTGAGCCTTTTCGCCAGAATACAGTGAAAATCTTGACTGAGACATTCAGGGAGTAAGGAATATGTATCACTGKATCAACAAAGAAATTAAAGGAAGATTGTTCACTTTATTTCTTGAAATAAATGAGTGATATGTGTTATTTTCCTTCCCACATTTGATATAATCAGTAATTTTGGGTCAATTAATTTGGTACTACTAAACCAGTCAGTGTAGAGTCTGGAATGAGGAAACAGCAAAAGTTGCTTTCTGCTTTAATTGTGGCATTGGACATGAAGTTGGTTTTAAAATACCTTTTCACCATCTATATACATATATATCTATATTGCAGGGCAGTATATCCCGTTCTGTGATGAGGATGGGTATTACAAACCCAGCCAGTGCCATGGAAGCCTGGGGCAGTGCTGGTGTGTTGACAGATACGGTAACGAGGTGTCAGGGTCCAGAACAAACGGTGCAGCGGAATGTGGTAAGTTAAGAACCTTTTGTGGTGTTTGCTTTAGAGGTGTTATTCACTTTGATTGCCAACYAGGTTAAATTTCTTCAGTAAGAAATGTGGGGCCGAGCTACATGGATTTTGATACAAAAAAAAATTATATTTTGTTACTGTTATTGCTTCATTATTTTTTGGAACTACTGTCACTGTGTCAGCTATTAATAGACCCCTATATGTGCTTGGCGTAGTGTATATTAACCCAGGAAATATTAATTTCCTAGAGAAGCGTTAGATAAGTCCCAAAATGTTTCATGAAATTCCTTTGGGTAATCAGCATGCTAGTGAATTCAATTTGACATTTTTTTCAGTTTTTATTTGAGGGAATTGCTAAAAGTTTTTAGCACACTAAATCTTCCCTTATTTTTCCCTTCCCTACAGCACTGTGCAGCTTCTTCCAAGAATTCCCATGTCACCTTTATTTGATGTCCCAGATATAAAAGATGAAAAAAAAAAGTATTTTCCTCTTTAAAAAAAAAGTAATTTATGAGTCCTTTTCACTTCTTCTCCAACAAAAGAACATAGCCTGAAGCAGAGAGTAAATTGAACACAGTGTTTGAGGTACAAGCTCAGGCCTATTGTCCATCTGATTCAGGATCCTTTTTAGATAAATGGACAGTTTGATATAGTTCAAGATAATATGTGAGAAGTGAACAATAGTCAGTGTGTAGTATCAGTAGTTCTTATTGTCATCTGTGAGTTGGACTTAAATTTTTTTCAGTTGTTCCTAGCACTCATTATAGTTCTACAAATCCTTAAAATCTATCTCCTTTTGTTAATATTGAGAAATTAATTCAATATTGAAGTGGATTCTTTATGACAAAAGAATCTTCATTTTATTTATATTTTATCTTTATGTCACACTCTGTAGTTATCCTGAAAGTAAATAGTYTGGTGTGCCTTGTGTATGATTATGTAAAATATACTATAAATATGTGGTGTATCTTGTGAGTCTTTTCTATAACTATCATACCTTTTTAGCTATTGATTCAGAGACTTCAGGTGATTTTGCCTCTGGCGATTTCCATGAATGGACAGATGATGAGGATGATGAAGATGAAATAATGAATGATGAAGATGAAATTGAAGATGATGATGAAGATGAAGGAGATGATGATGATGATGATGATGATGACCATGATGGATATATTTGATGATATTAGGGGGTCCATATGTTGTACCTTTCTAAATCTCACAGGATGATATTTCAAAAAATCCCTTTGCTCTCCAAGATCAAAAGGGTTCTAACAAATATGTATATTTTGTATGATTATTTCAAACATTGCAGCTGGAGTCACAGACTTCTTTTGTTTATAGAAGAATAATTATATAATGTGCTTTTAAGTTTTTAAATACCGTTGCGCTGAAGAAAACACATTGGAATTCTAGCCTGAAGGAAAAAATGTTATGTGCTMCTGAAAATATATATATGTGCAAAACACACAATAAAGTCAACCTGTCTCTTTAAAATTCTGCTGAAAAGGTATTTGCCCTTACTTGGAACTGTGCATGTCCTCTTCAGAATGCATACTGTGAATTAACTTCAGTTCCGTCAGTGTTTTAGGGCCTGTGATTGTCCATTTAATGAATCAGAGACGTATTCCAGTAGAAAAACATTGGTGCACAAGTAGCATCTCAACCAGCCTTTAATTAACCAAAGGTATGGAGAAAAATCAGGAGGGAAATCTATAGCAAAGTGCTACTTTGTGTTTGCATTTGTAGTTACATTTTTATTAGGAAATGGCTAGGTTATCAAAAGGATTTTCAAAAGCAGTAACATGGACAAGCACCAATTCTATAATTCTAAAATTTTCTTGTCCTTTATTTTTTGTTTCATGTCAAGGTCTTAGAAGCTTTATCATTATTTACTTAAACATTGCTTCACCCTTTGTGGTTTCTCTGTATTTCTCTCTAATCAGACTAGCATAAAATATTTACATGGGGAAAAATATTTGCTTAAAATTGCATTACCTTTATACATGACTGTATTTCAGAGTATTGTCACTTGCCCCAAGGTAGTTTTTAATAAATGTATGATGATRCTTTTTATTTTCTTATTTCAGGAAATAGTTTTGCTCTTTATCTCRATTCATGTTGTTTTCTGTTACTAGTGCAGAAATTTAGAGAACGTATTGTAAAGGTGCCTTGCMAAATAGAACTAGAGAGGTTTTAGCATGCATACCAGTATAGGATGTTAGGCAATAGCTAAGCACACCCAATTACCAAATTAATACCAGTATAGGTTCTGCTGCTGGAATGAAGAAAATGGATTATTTTAATTTTTTTCCTATTATGTAATTACCATGTGGTCTAGATTATACTTATTGTGTAGAGTAGCACTTAAGATTTGACTGTAGAGAAAATTACTTTAATCACTGTATTTATGTTAGCATGTTAATTAATTGTGTAGACATTTTGAGATGACACMATCTTCATTCAATCCTATCTGTTTTCTTTTCTGCCCACAATTAAAATTGGTATAACCTGTGTAATGTATTACTACAGGTTGTATGATTTCAAAAATTAATCACTGGTTTCCCAWCATAAATTAAAAGGAAAATCAGATTCTTATTTGAATTAATTTCTACACACTAAATACTAAATCTAATGTTTATCCTATGTAATATTGAAAAGTATAATTCTTTTTCTTTTTTACTGTTTCTGTATAGTTTGCAAAATAAAAACTCTTGTAACCAATCTTTGGCCAGTATAGCCCATCATTTTGACTTTTTTTCATAGCCTAAAATTTCGAATCAGGAAGAATTCATGTTTCCTATACATTTTACCTATTAAAATATGTATTTATTTGCATAAAGCCATTAATGTTTTATTTCCATTAAAGAATATTTGAATAGGGCAAAACCCATAGGGACCTCCCGGTTTTCTGTAATTTCCCTGRTTTTTCTATAGCTTTGTTATGTGCTTTTATTACATTGTCTTCGTTACATAGTAAAGAAAGAGAGAGATATGTGTTTTCAAGATCTGTCATAATTTGTCGGGCATAGYTGTGTTATTTTCTTAAATAAAAATAGCTAAGAGTTTACCATTCTGATAGTGGGATTTTGTCAGAGAACAGTTTCTTATGACTGAAATTAACTGATATATAAATTGATTTTAAATAAAGAAGCTAAAGAAAAAGTGTTGTCATTATTGGCTGACACAATAAGTACTGTTGTGAGGATGCTTTTTTGATGTGGCAAATGGTCATTTGATAACAAACTGAAAATGAATTTCATTAAAACYTGTGCTATTGGGAGAATTAAAGAGAATTAATAATGTGTTTTGTCTAAAGGGATTACAGTATGAATACTTTCTGAAAACAACTGTCGCACAGAAGAGCATGAAAGAAGTTTATATTCTTTCTCCCCTGAAAATTGCCCACTGAAGTGAAGGAGGAGGGAGTAGGCATGATATCAGTCCCTGAATATTAAAGCTACTTATGATAAATTCAGAAGTAAGTCAAGATAGTTAAATTCACTAAAGAACAGTGACGGTGGAGAATATGGATAATTTTAGATCCTTTTTGTGGTCCAAAATTAAAATAGCAACAACAAAAAATTGAATTGTTACATATTCCCGGGGAAAGGACAGAATAGAGGTRGATATGCTGTAGGTCTTCCTTTCAAAACATAATTTCATTTTTTAAAAAATAGATAACTGTCTATGGATTAATACTGTGGTGTTGTTGCTTATCTTTTATGATAACAAATGAACTGGACACTCCTTCACTGTGTGCTTCTTTCCTGCATTAAATAAGTGTAGGAATTCAGAAGCGGGTCCAATGAATAAAGGCAAAGGCTGATAATATAAATGTACTAAAACTTAAACCATTTAGAAGCTTTTTCCTTCTTTCCATGAAATGCAGAAATTTGCACAGATGTCTGTCCTCATGATTACAGTCTTGCAGAAAGCAATTGGGAGCCCTTGACTATTTTTACTGTGTTGCTTTCATTTGTTATTTTTTCTTGATCTTACARTTCTGCCCATGTATTTATAGATATGCAAAGATAGTGATATAAATTTGGAGATGTTCAGATGCAGTGATTAATCCTCATGCTCTGCTGAGAATGTATGGAATTATAATTCTCAGTTCCATTGAAAAGAAAGGAATACCAAACTCAATGCAGTAAAATATTATATAGTCTTTGAAAGGGGTRTTTTGGGTTGAGACACAAATATATGCAGTTTAAAAGAAAATTAATTAGTGTCATTAGTTTGTTTATACAAAAACCAGATTATTYTACAAGACTGAGGAAGATGCACCATAATGATACTAGGAAAATTTTTGCCTGTTTTGTGCACATGGACAAGAACTGGACTTTTTTATCCTTATTTTAAAAATCCATTGCCCAGGCAGAATAATAAACTTTTATCAGGAAGTGGATTAAATTAATGCCTCATAGGAAATTAAAAAGTATCTGTATTTACAGATTCTTCATGAGACCAGTGTATATATTTTTAATTATTAAAAGTTTTTCAAAATTGGATTGAAATAAAGCTGTGGCAGCACAAATTTATTTGAAATACTTTAATTCTTTTTATTGTTTTTCCACTAATTTAAATATATTAGTCGCAAATTATTCACAATTTCATTTTTAGCTAGTKCAGTGGACAATAAGGTAATTTGTCAACAAGTTCCTGTGTGAAAAGGATTGGTGTTAACATGAAGAAGAATACAATGGATTGGGAGAATGTAACTTAACAGGTACCACTGGATGAGTAATTAAAACACCAATTATTAAGAAACTCAGCTACTTCCTGAAGGCAAATACAATGTTGAACACRCTGAATTAAATCTTTTGTCATAATGGGATTTCTGTTAGCACGGTGTCTACTTGCTGTGCAGGATGGGTGCCGTTTGCTAATTTGTTAATTCATCCAGTTAAATGGGAGTAGAAATTAYTCTGAAGTTAAAGAGCTGGAGAATGGGAAACAGTTGCCTAGCCTAAAAGATGACTCCCCCACTTGAATTTTTTTCTGCATTTTAGATGCTAATTGATCAAATCCTGAAAAAGAGACTACTGCATGGTATATGTCTTCTTGAGGCTGAGTTTTAAAAGTGAAATATGTGTGCCTATTTTTAAAAAGWATCTCCATGCTATTGTGTTAGTAATAATCCAGGAGATTTTACATCTTTTCACCAGCTCTCCACACAACTCCGTAGAAAACTTTGATTAAAACCTCAGATTTATATGCACAAAACTGGCTCATGCCTGTAACCATTTTTACTAAGATGGTTGAAATTTATCAGGTAAAATGAAGATGGATGGAGAGGTCACCTCTTCAGCCTCTCTGCCTGTAACATTCAAAGCTGTTTTGTAAACTCATGGAGCATTCAACAGTCTGCTGAACTAAAAAAAAANNNAAAAATTAATGGTCATCCTTCCAACTCAGGTCATTATTCTGCTTATGAGGCAAATGTAGTCTTGAAAGAGCCAGCTGTACCCAGCACAAGGCACTGAGGGTCTGCTGTATAGGTCATGCCATTGATGTCAGGTACACATTTGTGGGAAGACTCTCAAGTTCCTTTCCCTTTTCATGGTTTGTTCACAGACTGATATACTGACATGTTTCAGTGAGATTGTCTGYTGGACTTTGGTCACTCTGAGGAAGAGGAGATTGGGTCTCCTCTACTGTAAATGTAATGCTTCTGATTGATTTCCATGTGCCTGGGGGGCTGGAGGGCCACCACGAGAAGATTTCTCAAGTCTGGGGTGTCAGAAGAGAGTAGTTGTTATTAAAATATGTTGATTTTGTTTGAAAGCTAGCAGAGATTACTGAGCTTTTCTCTTGTTCCAAAAAAGCATCTGGCAGTAGCAATGCATAGGAAGATTCCAATTTTGCAGCCATAATGCCATGATTCTTCTTCCTTATTTCTTAAGAAYAATGGAGGTCCCTAGTTAAAAAATAAACAAGAAACAACCCAATGTAGTAATGCTGAAAGCGAGGCAAGTCCAAAGGAAGGGAATGCAGGAGAAAAATTGGGATGTGACAGCATTGGAACAGCATCTGTATTTGAGTAGCTGACTGATCCTGTCATTGAATAAAAAAGTGTGAGGATTCTAAGTTCATTGCTCATGTTGCTCTTTACCCTCATGMTTTCACCACATATGTTTTTATTAGGCTATGTTATCTTCACATCAGAAATTACACATAAGTGCTGAGGTGAGTTCAATTCCCACAGTGGCATCTGTAGGAATTGCACCATGAAACAGCCCAGAAGCTGAGGATGTTACTGACACATTAACTCATTTCTCAGAAGTATTTTAAAGGAGGTGTTTGTCTAGATGTACCTTTAGTATATCCATTACAGATGCTTGTTTGATTCAGGACAAAGAATTGCCCAGAGTTTTTGTTTATATAAGTGGTAATTTACTCAGATCCTGATATAAAAGTGTAATAATACTATTGACAGTTGTATGTCTTGTCCATTAAGATAGCTTGATTTTTATGTAGTGGAAATGGTGTTACTCTTTTATCTCTCTTTGTAGTTACTTCCATTGGAATCAGCAATAATGGCAGAAAAAGTATTGCCATCTAAGTGAATTTCCTGTAAGAGTTTTGTAAAGATGAAAGACATCAGTGTTGACACAGGGTATGTCTTAAGGCCAARGAGGTAATGAATAGTCCCCTAATTTGCAATTCACTCCTGTGATTCATTGATCTGCCTTTCACCATAAACAGTAGCTGCCTGTTTAGCTGTTGTCTGGCCATAGTTAGGTTTCAATTATAATGAGAAACTGAGTGAAAGAAACTCTCCTTTTCCCCCTTTCAAATCTGTAACAGGTCAGTTAATTATAGGTCAATTTGTTTTAAATTGYCTCCCACTCCACTGTTCCTTGAATACCATTACATAACAATGGGGGAAAAAAAAAAAAAAGAGGCCTAATAATCTTCAACAGCAGGAATAAAATTGCACAAAATTCCTATTATTTGCTGTTTGACAGAGATAGGCCTTCTTCTTTCTGACAGGAACCTCACTGGGCAGCCCCCGTGTCCTTGGATGTAGCGGAGTGAATGGCACTGTCATGAGCCAGGATGGGGTTTTGGAAACTTCTGCTCCTTGCAGAGCTCATGTCTGTCCTCCCTGCTCCTGTGCAGCTGATGTGCAGCAAAGAATTTGGSTGTACACAGGGTCAGTGTTTGCTGAGGGGGAATTGTGGTAGAGCTGCTGCTCGTGCTTGCCCAAGTGTGGTGGAATAAAGGGAGGAATTTTTCTCTTTTTGCATAGTGAGATTACACAGCTGGGATAGTGCCGCAGCAGTGACCTCTCTYGTCTCTACTCCGTCTTTATAAAAGGCATTTTCTTTGCCAGGTGTGTCAACTTTCCATTTCTCCTCCTTTTCCTTACCATTTTATCTGTCTCAAAAGGAAAGAAATATTGCACTTCTGAGGTTTGTTTCTAATTTCTCTAAAAATTGTTCTTGGTCCAGCTCTTATTTAAAAAAAATAAAAATATTGTGAACAGGAGAAAAGAAAAAACAAGTCAGAAGYGCAGAAGTGTAAAAAATAGTAAACTGCCAATGCAGAATTTTGGAAAAGAGCACTATATTGAGGGTGAGAAAGCCTCACACTGGTCTTGCTCCTCTTTACTATAACTAAAGGTTTTGATAGTTTTGTGATCTTTGTCTGCATCAATCTGTAGCCAACATTTAATTTAAACATTCCTGGGATCACACCAGCTCATGGAGCAAACATCTGTAAAATGCCAAAGCTACATTTTTCTCATGGGAGGAAATTCCAGTTACTCTCCCTTAAGATAGTGGTTGCAATGAGTAACTCTCAGCATGTGATTATTTTTTTTTAAGTGCTTAATTTGTGTGTTAATATGCTGCAGTATCATTTCTTCCATTTCCTTGAGTTCTGMGGGAGCAATTTCACATGCCACAAAAGGACCATCAACTCAGGATGAGAATACCAGAGCATCCAAGATGTGATGCACTGAACCAAAGGAACTGATGTCCACTGAGCATTGCCTTTACCCTGTGGAAGGCCATAACACAGCTGTGATTTAGTGCAGGTACATTGCAGTGTTATCTAGCAGACACTGCCTGGCAAAAAATAAAGAGGGAAAGAAATGTGAATGATCAGTGGTTGTGATAATAGCACTGCTTCTCTTTGTTGCCTTAGAACGTGTTCTTCAGGGTATGGTCAGTTTGTGATAATCTGAGCCCTTCTCTCAATCTAATCAGACCAGATGCTGTTTTTAGACAAGGTACTGTCATTTCTTCCCTAAAATAGATTCAGAAGGTCAACACTTGGACTACACACATGCATATGCAAAAATATCAGCAGCCATTAATGACATTTATAAGACTGCCTTTTTTTTTTCTTTTTAAGAAAACTAATTCCTATAAATATGCTTCTAGTCATTGCTCAGGTTCATTGCTTCATTGTTCCAGAAACTGACTTCCAGTCCTTTTTCAAACTGTCAAAGCATTTGGTAGATTTTTACTTTGCTTAGTGAAGCTTTTGAAAAGAACCAAACCAGAACTTTTTTTGCACTTCCCTCCTGTTCTTCAAGTGGGCCTTCAAGTGGCATCTTCTTAGCAGGCTCATGAAGCATTTAACACATGCTCTGAAAAATTTGCCTTGGCTACAAAGAGAGTGGGTATGATTTCCAATTGTGTATCATCTTACTTATCTGAACTGTAATATCTTATTCCCATTTTTAAATGTTATTTTATTGGTGAGACTTCTTTTTCCCTATGAGCAGCCTGATCATCGTTGTTCTACTTTCACAAGCTGTTATCTACTGAAAATCCTCTATCTGCTGCACAAATCGATTCTCCATGCATCTACATCTGTTCTACACCTTCATTTTATCCTTTTTGTCACTAAATAATTCCACTCTTCTAGGAATTACTACAGCAGCCAGGAGGCTCCAAGTCTCAATGTTTCTTATGCTCTATAGATCTCTTTGAGCAGAAGACCCTTCACATATGATTTATGCAGCAGCAAATGGCCTACTTTATTTTCCTTGGGAATTAGCAATTGGCTCTTCTAGAAGAGTTCATGTTATTATTTTCCCTCTTAACCTTTTCTTAGCTGCCACACTTGTTTCTTTGGAATATTCCTTGAAAGGAGGATTATCTAGTGCAAATCTGTCAAATTCTTTATAAAAGTACAAATGATCAGGTCATATGTCCTGCCATTGTTGACTTTAACTGTAAATTCTTCAAAGGGAAACTTAGTGGTAGGCAGAAGGTCCTGAGGGGCTTCTTATCCTTTACTTGTCAAGTAGGACTGGGAAATCCCCATCTGGATCCGCAGGGAAAAAAATATGACTTGACCTATTGGCTGGAATTGATATTCTGTGTAATAGAATTCCACAGAATCACAAAATGGCTCAGGCTGGGAAGGACCCAGTGGGTTACATCTGGTCCTACCTCCCTGCTCAAGCAGGGTCATCCCAGAGCAAATGGCACAGGGTTGTGTCCAGAAAGTTCTTGAGTATCTCCAGTGACCATCCACAACCTCTCTGGGGAACCTTTTCCTGTGCTCAGTCACCTGCACAGTAAAGAAGTTCTTTCTGCTATTCAGGTGGAACTTYCTGTGCATCAGTTTCTGCCCATTGCCTCTTGTCCTATTGCATTGTTCATCCTACTTAAGGATCTCATCCAGCAGTATTTAAAAAAATGCATGTAAAAATAGTAAGCTTTCTTTCACCAAGGTTTTTGACATTAATAGCATTTGACTGACATAAAGGAGTCACTGATAATTTGCTCTAACATGGTTGTGAAGGAAAATACCTTTATAGCAATTCAAATGTAATTTTATTTTTTCATGAGAAATTGTTTAATACTGCACTCCTGTTAGGACCTAGATTTTTATGTCAATCCTAGTTAAATGCTAATTTTAAATAATTTTAAACTCATTTAATTTTTTTTTTTATTACTGGATAAAAAGTAATTTATGTCTTTTTAACTTAGGCAGATTGCAGATTTAAGAGTTTTTTAATCTTTTCTTTCTCCTTCCCCCCCCC
>NW_026624014.1:129328-170637 GCF_030028575.1 Malurus melanocephalus
TTTTCCCCTAGAGGGTGGAATGTATACATAGAAAACCTGTATCTCATACTTACTTTAATTTCATATAGAACTGCACTTGCCACTACCTGCCAAATCCCATAATGGAAGTGGTATAATGCCATAGTGACTGTGCTGGCAGTGTTGTAACTAACTTGAATTTATTGTTAGCATTGCTAACACTAGGAAACACTGCAAATCTCACCTGGAAACCTTCTCATACATTCTCCAGACCTAAAATTTTTTAGCTGCCAAAGTTCTTTCATCTCAGAGTCAGTCCTCAGAATTTTCTCATTTGGCTCTAGCACATTTCATATGAAGTTCATTTCCTTAGTGTGCTCAGTGTGTCTTTAGGGACAAAGCCAAGTTCAGCCAGGGTCAAATGCCATTTAGGTCCCCACAGGAACAATGCAGAGAAAGGAGACACATCTTTCCCTAATGTGTGAGAGGTAATTATTTTTATTTAGCCCTTTCAGGGTCCTTATATTCTTTGGGGAATTATCTATAAGACCAAATGTGTTGATTCATGGAAGAGAAGAAGGTTTAGTGCCTTCAGATGTGCCCTTCTATATGCATATTTAGGTAGCTGTTTCCTTTGATACAGGATTCTACCCATTAAATAATTTTTATATTTAATTTTTATATTTCCTTTAAAACTTTTTGGTTTGGTTTTTTTTCCCCTTTATTTGTGTCTTTTCTTTTTTCATTTGCTTGTTGGCTTGAAGAGTTGTGGCCAAAGGTGTTTTACATGGTAGTGGTGATGTGTTGCTCTAGTTTGTTCTCAGGATTTGTTCTTTTGTAGTAGTCCACGAAAAATTAGTGATTTGGCCTGTAGATAGACAGAAATATAGCACCATTTCACAAAAGTGTCACTAAGTGTCTTCCTGTACTTTGCAGATTTAGGTATTTTTAATGTGCAGCCTCTGGGATAGCAAAATTTATCATCGTAATTTTTGAGGGTAAMGTCTGAAGCTTTTCAATGTAACAAAAATGTTTTCATTTGATTTGATGTTGCAAGGTTAGGACCAAGGCTATGATTGATGCTATCTGTGAAGGCAGTGTTTAATGAAAAATTTCAGTAGAAAAGGGTATTGCTGTGGTTACTGCTCCAGAATGGGGTTCATTCTATGAAGAGTTGGTTCCAGAAGGGCTGTGCTGGTGACTGCTCTTGGATGAGCACGAGATGACAGGACAAATGGAATATTGTGTGCATGCGTTTTCTACCCAGAAGAATTTTAACTTCTCCTTAGAAAAGAGTGATGATAAATCCTCCATGGCAATGCACAAACATGAATTTGTTCTAACTCTACACAAATAATTAAATAAAAAGAAATAACTGCTGTAATTAAAGTTTTTATTATACAGCATATATTCCAGATTTTGGTGAAATTTAGTTACATAATTCTCCCTTTTCCTTTTAATATGTGTGAAGTACTGCGTAAGTGTACATATATTAAATATGAAATATTAATTAAGTGTACATATATTATATATGTGTGCTCTGCAATAACTTGGAAAAACCTGTCAATGTTCTATTTGTATTTAAGTTCTTCTCCTGATCATATAGACCACTAATCTTGTTAAATTCTTGATCATCAGCGAATGCCCTAAAAACAATATAAAAACAGAATGATTTTTTTTTTTTGGCAAAAATTTTAGGTTTAGTCTTCATAAGGAATTTTTAAAAACCTAAAAAAAAAAAAAAAACCCACAATATATTTTCCCTTTTGCCACATTTTAAAGACAGCTTCATAATTTTTCTGGTTAACATAATTTTTCTGAAATGAACCTAGAGGAGTGCTAGAATCTTCGTCTTTAGAAGCATTCAGAAGCCACCTGGACATGGTCCTGGGCAACCTATTCCAGGCGATCCTGCTTGAACAGGGCGTTGGACAAAGTGATGTCCAGAGGTCCCTTTCAATCTCAGCCATTCTGGGAATATGTGAAATTGAAATAAGAAAAGCATTTTCTTACTGGGTTGGAAAAGAGTGTGCATTATTAAGGGCCCTCGTTATTTCGGTACCACTTACTGACATGGAGCCCAAGTCTTTCTGAGCCATCCATGTGTTGATGTGATACAGATCAGAGTAAACAACTGTTTTATATATAAAGCAGACACAGAGAGTTTATGCTGGACTTTGGTGAATTCCAGAGACTTTTCTTTTTGTTATTATTTGGGGGAGAAGGG
The DNA here is from genome assembly GCF_030028575.1 of Malurus melanocephalus. NCBI lineage: Eukaryota > Metazoa > Chordata > Aves > Passeriformes > Maluridae > Malurus > Malurus melanocephalus. Next base: position 131,514 of record NW_026624014.1, read on the forward strand.
TGTTTTGGTGGAGACAAGATATAGGGGGAAGATGAGATTTATAAAAAGAAGTTTGAATTGAAAGGGCAGGAGTTTTTATGAATATACTCACAAGATTTCTCTCTCCCAAAAATTACACTGCTCTGTATTACATGCTATTTAATATTTTTAACTCAAGAATATGAGGAAACTGTTGTACTTGTCAAGGGTTACTGCAGGCCATGGATCACTACTGTGCAACAAAACTTTTTTCTTATGAATTATTTTTACTGGATCCATTGTTTTTATTGATCTGGCTTTTTCTTCTTTTAGTAAAAAAAAATTGTGAGTTTTTATCATTTCCATATTGACGAAAGCTATTGCAAAGTTTTCTGTGTCATGTTTTGTATCTATGCATCCTGTCTGCTAATGGCTTCAGTAATCAGTTCCTTTCTCCTGCTACTTGATTTATTTTGCTACCAATCTGACTTCAAAATAAATCTGGGATTAAAAGCTTCATTTAATTTCACCATTCAGGAGCAGGTAGCCATGGTTTCATTGGACTACTTGCAGAAGTCATTTGGATTTCACGCAGAAATATTGAAGCAAATGTCAACTAGGAAGCCCGTTGACAGGAGAAAGCAATCTTCTCCCCATTTCTTTCACACCAGGACTCTCAATAGCAGTTTTTTAGCCAGTACAAATGAAACCACTAGAGAAATCTTTGTATGATTATTTTTTCTGCTGTCTGTCTTTATTAGGTAGCTTAAATATTTATTGCATGTTAGCTGTCTGAAAAGAAAGGTTATTGTGGTTAAGCAATAAAGAGAATCAGGATTTGAGTATCTCTACATTTATAACAGAAAAAGATATATTTGCTGGTGACAGCAGGGACTGACACTGGCAGCATGCTGCGAGATCTCTGATTAAGTGAGTAGTTACAATGTGATGTGGCAGCTTAAGGATAAAAGAAACTTTTTGTATTATTTCCATGGAAAAGGGTGATTGATGGGATACCAGATTTTTTTTGCCTATTCTCTACAATTTTTTGTGATTCAGAAGCAAAATCTTTACACAACTTGAAAAAAATTCCTCATTTTCTGTTGAATAGTATTTTTGTTTGAGAAAGAACAGAAAAATGTCTTGAATAAAAGCTATTCTTGCCTTACTATCTAAATATTGTAGGATGTGTTGAATAAATTCCTTGTAATCTAAGTAATGCGGGTCGTGTTTCCTCTAAGGTCATGTTCCTTTACCTTAGAGGTTTTTAATGCTAATCTTGAACCTCAGTCTCCCCTGTATTATCTTGATGAGTTAATATTGGGCTGGTGGAAGAGCAAATTTCTAAATCCTTTCACTATCCTGAAAAAAAAAAGCCTTTAATGGACCTAGGAAACTTTCATTTGCTTCACAGTCAAAAAAAAAATAAAGTCAACATGCAGAGGAACATTTTATCACTGTAGACTTCACAGCCTCGCAAAGCTGATTTGTCTCAAATGTAAGAAAAAGAAGTCTAGCCAATCCCCTAAACACATAATAATTAGCAACTTCTCACATTTTTACACCTGAATTGCTGTAAAAAAAGTTAAATGGCCTAAAAAGAGCTTAAAATAAAATCACTCTTTTCTGTGTTAATTTGGAAATGCCCTGTAATGGATTTACTGGCAAATGATTCTATGTGGTGTCTAGAATATATGCAGAGAAGCAATGAATATCCATTACAGGCAGATTTATAGTCATTCTTGCTGTGACAAGGTGGCTGTGCGGTAAAATCAAATTAAAAATGGCCATTAACTTGTGGGATGCACATTTGTTGCCACATGCCACTTGTGGAGTCCTTGGCAGGATGTGTCCCCTCAGCTGTAGATCAGCACTGAGGTCATTCTTAGCTGCTGACACTCGACAGAGCTCAGTGGGGTTTTTTATCCCCCTGGCTGCTCTGCTGCAGGGTGATGGAGTTGCACTGAGTGGGAGGTTTGATCCTGCATTGCTTTGGAGCCAACAGCAGATTTAGAAAATGTTTTTTCATTCCAGATTTTTAACTTGTGCTAGTGAAAATATTCTGTGGATGACAAGGGAGCAGCAGCTCTGAGCTTTAAGGACTGCATAATTGTGTGCAAGGACAGAAAGGCTGGACGGGGTGTAATGGCATTTTGTTTGTCTAGTGAAAAGTTTCAGATAGATCGGTCTAATTATAGTTAAATACCAAATGTGAGTAGGAAGTCATTTGAATTCCCTAAGCCAGATGGTCTAATTCATCTCTCATTTAAAGCACTTTGATATGAAAATTTTGAAAGGGTCTAATGCTCAATTTTGCCACATTTAATTCTATAGAAAGGTGGGAGAGAAATGTATTGCCATGTAGGATTTTACAGTCTGGGTGTGTGAAATGAGAGCTTAATCACAAGGACTGCCAGCATCTCGCTGTTCTGTAACAAACCAGACATGCTTTCCTAATTTTGCATTCTAGCTCTAGATGAAAATCATTAGGAAAGCAAAATCTTCTTTGTAACTCTCTTTCCAAAACGTGCACATTTCTTTCTCATCTGCAGTAATTTTCTTCCTGGGGAGCTGGACATTTCCCCTTAGCTTGTTGACTGGCCTTTCTTCCAATTGTTTTGTAGTGAATGAAGTCTGAAGCCCAGAGAGACTAAGGGATTAAATCTATTGTTTGAGGCTTGTTTTCCCCAAATTTGTGTCATGTACAAGTGTGTTTATCTGGAAAAAACACCATAGAGGAAAAGGATTTTKTATTCTCTATAGTCATGAGGATTCTGAGAGGTTTTCTGAGCCCATTAACAAAGAGATTGGTTGAAATGAGATTTCTGTGATCATCTATTTACACTAGYTTAACGTGAAATATTTAACAGTGTCATGGTTTAGGAGTGGGAGCTTCCAATTTAGAACGCCCACTGAGCAAAACGTGCCCTACTCACCCTCCCCACCCTGACTGGAGAAACAAAAGGCAAAGGTCACGGGTTGAGGTAAAAGCAATTTTCTGGAAGTAGCAATGAGATATGAAAAAAAAAAAAGAGTAGAAACAAAAATGTTAATTACAAAGTGTACAAAGGAGAGAGTGATTCATATACAAAACTGTTCACCACAGAGCCTGTGCCAATGAACAGTACCAGACATCTTCTCCCGCCATGTTTTCTTGAGCAGAAGGAACCTTTTCTCTTGGAAGAGAGTTGCTTTCCCTGACCTTGGCATTGACATGAGGTGGTATCCCTGTCCTAGCCATGTTCCTATCCAGCTACTGCAAAAGATTAACTCTGTCCTGGCTGGAATCAGGGCAAGTAAGTAGTAAACCTAAAATAAAAAATGATCATTAGTTATCCTGACATGCTCTGTCTCCAGTCGGATATAATGTATTATCTGAAAGAGATTGTTTATTCAGATACACAAGCTCTGAAGCAAAAAATCCTGGATGTTTTATACATTCTTGTTCACTTATTCACGCTCAAACTTTAGTACTGAATATGTACACGAACCCGAATCCTTGGCTTCTCAGATAGTTTTTAAAGTGGAGTCACTGTTCAGCTTTAACTTGTGTGCTATTTTGGCAAATTTATAAACATGGAGGGACAATTTCACTGGAATTCTTTTCAGAATAATTACCTGACCTTGACATTTTTGGGCTTGCTATATAATAATTTCTGAGCTCTTCACTTGGTCTCAATAAAAAACTTCTAAACTTTTTTCTCCAGTGGAAATACTCCACACTCAGATTTACTGTGGAATTCAAGAAGAGTGCTGTTTTTTGCTTCACTTTCTCCTGTGACAGATTTGCTAGGTAGCTGCATTCATAACATTTCGCTGTCTCAGCTTGACAGGCTTAGCACCTTTTTCTCTTCCTCTGAACTTCCTTAACTGCCAGTCTAGCATATTTCAGGCTTAGATACTTATAACTCATTTTAAAGGCAAACTTATAATGATGTACTGGGAAAAGTAGTTCTCAGAAGAATTGTCAGAACTAGTGGTTGTAAGAATGTATGGATCCCTTTAGTAGCAAGAAAGATGGCATCTATCTGAAAGGAGGTGACAGGGATAAAAATGAATTTTGTGAGACCAGTTTTGTCCTAGTATTCAAAAGCTATTTCCCCTGAATCCATATTTTAAATCATTGATTTGATACTCGCAAGAATAGCTTTCTRTTGATGGTTCTGATCCTCAAGGGCTTTGCCTTCCCTCAAACTATGCCTTTTCCTGGTGCATATGTGAGTAGTACCTGGGAGGCCTGAAGGAAAACACAGAGGATTACACAGGTGTGTCAAACTGAGCCCTAGTGTTTTGTGGTCCCTGACATTACAAGTTACTGCCTTGATGACACAAATTCTGTAAAACTGTGTTGTAGAGAAATGAAACACCAGAGTAACTGCCAGGCTGCCATTAACATTGTGAACTATCATTTGATGCCAAATGAGGGGTGAATGAAGAAAATAGAACGTCTAGAAATATTTTTTTTCACCAAGTTATTGACTTAAGTACAGAAAAACATTAAGACAGTGTCTATTTTATCACTATCATATTAGCTTTCTATTTATTTTCTCATCTAGACATATTAAAGGACAGCAGAATGAACACAGACATTATTAAAATGTATCCGTGACATAAGAGATGCAGGAACCCTTCAGCCCAGTCTGTACCTTCATCCATGGCTGGTGATTGTGTAACAAGGTGCTCTTCTCAACAAACTCTTTCTGAACAGGCTTGATGAGCCTCCTTGGAAACGTGCCACACCATCAGGGATGGGGACAAGCATGCTCCTTCTCCAGTGCTAATGGCAAAATCAGATAATGGTAACTCTCACTCTTGTGCCAAGTCAGAGCAGTCCTACCTACGCTGAGCCTGTGCACAGCAGAGAGTTTCATCTGCTGTTCCTAGCTTGGTAGTGTTTTAATATGGTAAAGGCTTCTGGCTTATATGGGAATTCAAAAAACAGGTTCATATGAAAGCCCTCATACCTCTTTCAGTTTTGTTTTGGGTTTTTTTGGTTTTTTTTTTTTTTTGTTGTTGTTGTTCTTTTGTTTTGTTTTGTTTTGGGATTTTTTGGGGGTTTTTTTTGTTGTTTTGTTGTTTTTGAGACTAGTCAGTATAGAACATCAGTGATTTTTCACATGCAGTTTTTAGTGCAGTCAAGAAATAAAACCTGTATTGGGCTGGATGACTGTTTCTCTGAATTTGGTAACTATAGTAGCTGGGCATTTCTTAACATAACATCCATATTGTTATATGCATTCACAATAAAGAAGTTTTTCATGTGTGCCTCAGGACAGTCCTTGCCCTTGGGCACAGGTCAGTAACTGAGGACAAACAGGATGTCCTCCTGAAATACTTCAGGTCAGAACACAGATCCACTTCATCTACTGTTTACATTGTTCTATTGTCTGGCAGAGTGCCTTCAAGAAGTTTCTGAAGTGTCTGTGTGCACAGGAAGGGNTTTTTTTTTTTTTTTTTCTTTCTGTAATCATAAGTGAAATATTTATAATAGTTGCTGGACTGTGGTGTTCATTCCCCATCTATCTTCCTGAAATGAAATCTCAGCTGAAGGAGAAACACAAAATAAGGGCTTATATGTGAGAGAATGTCTGAACAAGGAGCATGCTTTTCCTTGGGTTAATTTTTTAAAAAATATTTGGTAGCACAAATAGATAAGCTGTAAAGAATCAACAGTTGTGGCARCAGAGTAGGGTGTTTGTTGAAGGTATTGATGCTGAAGATACATTCTTTCTTCTGACGTTCAATAACACTTCTTAAATAGGATCAGTTTGAAAAATCTTCACTGCAGAAAATGATGTATCTGTGTGCAGGCTGAATTGAAACAGGTTAGAGTTTATACTAAACCCAGAATGAAAAAAAAATTATGTATTTGGGCTCATGCAACTAAGTGGACATATTGAAAGTCAGAGATGTGCTCAGAAGTGAGAGTTAATAGGAATTTCTGGAAAGTGCTCCTTTTTTTGCCGTATCAAAAACTTGTTTTGTGGTCAGCAGCTGACATCTGTTTCTGTGTCCTGGTATATCATAAGTAGCTTTTCCTGCTTTCATCTAAAGATTAGAAGATAATGCTCTGGGGTCAAAGCTTATTCTAACTTAAACCACTGAAGTTAATGAGCAAAACTCGCCTCTGTCACGTTAGTGCACCTGCTGCCCTGCAGTGTGCTTCACTGATGAAACTCACAAAGCCACAGAAGGTATTACTGTTTTGTTGAGGTTTCTCTTCTCTTAGCAGCATGGATGCATCTTTAGAAAACTCAGTGAAGGTGATCCATGAGGTTATTCAGGATGTAAATTCAGCAGATAGTTTTTTGCTGAAGTTGCCATAACACTTTTGAACTAACCTTCAGACAACTCACCTTCTCATTGTACCCTTTTAAAAATAATTTAGCAGGCATAAAAAGAGTCTGAAGCAGTAACATAGACACAGGGAAACAGACAAAGACACAGGGAAGGACATCTGTATAAAAGATACTAAATATTTTGTTTTCCTTGAACCCCAAGAGAAAAAGTATACATTTAAAAAATATTCAGAGCTCAAAAAGAATTTTAGTAATATCTATATAAATTAATAATTGTTTGCAGAAGTTCCAGGGCACAGTTCCCTGGTTCCTTAGACCCAAACTCCCTGAAATAATTTTAATATAGGCAAACGTTCAGCCATGTATCTGGGAAAAAAATAAGGCTGCCATGTAGAGTGTGAGTTCTTCTGTCTTCGGCAGAAGCTTTTCTAAAAAGGACTTGGGAAGAATAATTAGCATATCACAGTTGCAGAATGACATTTTGGCCAACCATGCATATATTATAATATTTAATATTTTTCCTACAAAGTGTAAGCCACTAATCCCAGGACTGCTGCCTTTGAAGTTAGAGATTAGCAGGTGGCTCTTGGGCTGGCTTTTTGGAGAATGTCGTTGCTGTTCCTATTTAAAAGTGAAGAGCAGTAGAAGAATGAGGAAGGGAAATCCACAAGCAATATCATGTAAGGTGATCCCCACAAGAAGAATGCTGAGACCTCTGCTCAGTACTCATCTCATACAGGGAACACCAGGTACCACAGAAATTGTCAGATACATTTGTGTCTACCTCAGAGATGTGCAGGTGCTCTGTCCTGACAGCTCTGAGGGGCTATGATGGGATTGTGTCTTTTTTAGGTAGAAATCATTTCTATGCTATCTTGGAGATTGTATTGTCACTTCTACTTAAACCAATTCAATAGGGATTGCTTTATCTCCTGCTATTTGATTTGCTAAAAAAAGATAGTCTCAAATGAATTCTGGATCCCTAAATTAATCTAGTTTATGCTCTGATGGTATGGATTTTTTTTTCATATCAGCAGGCATTTTTTACTGCATCTGAATAATAGAAGGCAGGGTTGGTACAGAAAAATGAGGCTTTGCTTACCTGCTCTTAGGTATAAAAGCATTCATACAAAAGAGGGGAGACGAGAAAGAAGGGAGGATGATAAAATTTGTGTGCTTAGAATCCTGGTATATTCAAAGTATTATTTCAAAATAATATACCAAATACACTGGTTATGGAAAGGGCTGACTATAACAATGTTACCTTCCTTGGGCTAATGTGAGTGAAGAAACTGAGACAACACAAACTAAATGCAGATAAACGAAGAAAAGTATAACCTGCAGAGCACAGAATAATCAACATATGGGGAAAGGCAGTTAGCTCTGGAAAGCTGAAATGAATTCAGAAGACAACTAGACCACTGTCCTTAGAAACAGAGCACCAAACAGTCTGGTAGCACACAACTGAGTGAATGTAAACATAAACAGAATAAGGGCAATCATTTTACCCAGATGTTCCCACCCCCACTCCTAAAATTATTCGCAATCTGCAATGCAGTAATGCTTTGAGTAAGAAGTGATGAGGAGGGAAGGAAAACAATCATTTGTGAACATCTTAAATTTGTGTTGTAGTTTATAACACGCCTGCTGTCATATTTTAGGTGCAGAATCAATTGTCCCTGCAGGCTGGAGTCAGCTGCTGCACTTTCTAGCAAAGCCAGCCTATCTTTCTTCAAGGAGATGAGGTTTGTAATTGGTGATGGGTAATATTGCCAGACATGGAACTTCCTCTTTGAGAACAGACTCTGAATTTTGTTTCTATTGCTGACTAAGTACAGGATAGTGTCCGAATGCCAAAACCAAGGAGTTTCCAATGTTAGTTTCATATTTTTAACCTTTTATATCTAGACATAAAAATAAAGGGTACTCAGGAAGGTTCACATCTCTTGGAATATTTAGTACTGAAACGAAGGCAAGAAAAGGCTGTGCTTTCACTGTCTGAAATAAGAACAATCTGGTTAAGGATTCAGTCAGTCTGCTAATGTCAGTGTGTTTGCTATAGAAAGAAAATACTTGAAGATGTTGAATGTGAAAAGGAATGAGAAAACATCCTCTGTAGCTGCTTTCTGTAGAGTAGGTTGGTTTTTCTTTTATAATTAATTTTCATAATATTTTGTTTTCATAAGTGAGATAAGGTGACAAGGATGGTGACGGTCCATAACTGGCATCCAGGGAAATAAATTCTTTTCTGATTATTAGCTAATGCATCRGTGGCTCAAACATGATGAAAAACTGACCAGAGGGCTATAGAATTTCTCTAACCCTAGATTACTTTATTTCCTCAAGGGTGCTAGGTTGGCTTTTTTTTTTTTTCAGATGGCATTTCAAACTTGCCTTTCTCTTGCATTTCCACTGACCTTCAATGCCACACCATCCAACCGTTTTATAAAGTGTTGGAAAGTAGCCTCAATGCTGAAGGAGAATTGAGGCAGAGAAAAGAGGATATATAAGGTCATAACAAGTTCATAGTAAAATGAAAGCAAACCCTCTCTATTCATCCTCAGCTAAAGGTTATCCTATTTTCCCTAGGAAAATATATCATGTCAAAATTTCTGTGAAACTTGGGAAAGGTTCCCTGTGGTGTTTCTGACATCACATTTCTGGCAGAGCAGTATAAGCTACAGCAAATACTCTGATGTACAATGTCTGGTTTTTGGTATTTCACTGTCCCTGTGTATTTCCTCCAGCTTTCCTCCAGACTATTAAAAATACTATTTCCTTTCCTTCCCTAAAATGGTGGAAGAGACAGTGATGCCTACTTGCCACTATACTTTCTATCTGAATGTTTCTTTACTGCAAACAATGTGCCTTTTTTTTAAAATAAGGAAGCCCATTTTATTAAACATTGTTCTTCTTTGATTAAGGAATACAGTTTTAGTAAAACAAATAAACCATTTCCTCTAACCAAGAAATATTTACTAAAATGCCCTGAAGAATGCACCATTTTTAAGTTTATAGTATCCCATTGTGAAAGACTGGCCAAATCTCTAGAGGATTCTTTTATTTTCTTGGCACAGTCGTAATTTGTCCTAAAAGAATTTTATGAAAGAAAAACAAACAAACCCACAACTCAAAATGTGTCTGCACTTGAGTGTACTTTTGTGTGCATTTGTAAGATGAGATTCATGTCTTGTTGAAGACAAAAGGTGTTTTGTCTTGTCACATAGAGAAAAGACTCAGGACCTTGAAAATCTAGTGTGTCCTTAGGGGTCTTGTAATGTATCACAGCAATTTATCACGACTGAATCCATGTTAGGAGGCTGATCTGCACAAGCACAGTAAGGTATTTTGAAGACACATTTTTTACTTGGTCAAGTATAAATTCTGCAGTGCCTGAGGAGTTAGAAATATTTTTTCCAGCTGTTACCTGTAATACCAATGTGTGATCTATATCTCTGTGTGCTTTATCTTTTCAGATATTTGTACAAATCCCCCTGCTTGCTGTGTATGATGACATTTTTTCTCTATTCTAGTCTCGCCGCTTTTGTGTGTTGAAACCTGGTAAGCAAGAGAGGTGACTTTTAGCCTGTTAGGTGGTTGACCTTTCTGGCAAAGAAATGGAGGGTTTATAACAGATTTTACGTGTATACCTTTGAACTGTGTGAGATAGCTCAAAATAATCTGTGATAGATACAGTGTACTCTAAAGAGTAAGGTTATGTTTTAGTGTTTACCAGCAACATTGATAATTGCATTATCCTCTGTAAATTTCTATGTTTGATGACATTTTGCCATTTGAAACTTTATTAATTTCTCTGTGGTGTTTTGCATTTGTTTTATAAATGGCATGTGCACAAATCTATGTCATGGACTTGAAGAAAGGGGGAAAAATATCTAATATTAAACCCTAAAGGCATCTGTTCAGTTACCTGTATCTGAGAGTAAAACAACCATGCTGCCATCTGTTATATTTTCTCTTTGATGGCTATTGCCCTCATTGTAGGTTATTGCAGGTCTCAAAGGGCTATACTCACATTGCCTTTGAGCCATTTTCTAAAGAATAAAAAATATTTTACATTTTCTCCTGTCACTGCACAAGGTGTATGGAAAAGATTGCTTCAATTACTAGATTACTTACGTTATTTTTAAGCAGGATTGATTTTGTTTTCATGTAGTATAGACGAAAGTGAACTCTTTAAAATGTTTTTTAAATGTGGTATTGTTGCCTTGCATGACTTTGCATAATGGTATGACATTATTTACTATTTATTTCAGGTATTTAGTCAAAAAAACCTGCTCTGAGCAATTCTTTCTCACCTGTACACAACCAGAGGAAGGCATTATTTAGAGTTGAATGTTGCAAAACAAAAAAAAAATAAAGCAACATATATAGCAGCAGTTTTKTTTTTTTTCAGTCTCATTCCAGCCACTAATCTGTCACGATCTTTGTCAGAGTAAGTCAGATGTTTTATGAAGAAAAAAGCAACTCTCTTCTCTCACTGTGTTCATGGCTCTGCTGAGTGTGAAAGGTGCAATACACTGCTGTGATCCTTCTCAGATAGTAATTTCATTTCTTTGCCAAGACCAACAAAGAGCAGAGTAAGAGCTCACACTTTTTTGCCTTCCAATGCTTGCATTTAAATGGCAGCTTTTCTCTGAAGTAGAATTTTCCTCACTTTTCTTAGTGAAAAAAGAAAAAAAAGAAAAATTAACCATGACACTGTGAGGATGAAACGCCTATTTTTGACGAAAGAAATAGTCCAGAATTTCAGAGCCCCTTCACCACCGTTAGTTCATGAAATGACAAATGAATGGCAACAATGTCCTCTCTCACTGTCTGTTCCTTATTTATTTCATTTTTAAGATAACAAAATGACAATCTCTCCAACATGAGTGGTATATGGCTAGTTTGTTTTTGTTGGTTTTTTTTTTTTTTTTGGGGGTGTTTGGAACTAATCCTAGGTGTAATAACAACATTTAAAGAAACTGGGGTAGGGATATTTTTAGTCACTTTTAAAAAATTCCTTCCAAGGATTATAATCTGAATGCTTTGGAAGGTGCCATTGTAAATTCAGGACTTACAACTCAGTGCTTCATCTCAGTTCTTACAACTCAGTGCTGTGGAGAGAGCAGGAGGGGTGAGGAAGAGCAGACCTTTTCATCCAGGCAGACTACAAAGGCAACGTCCTGGGCCAGCCCCTCTATTTCTCACCACTAAGTGAATTTCTACAGCAGTGGCAGTAATTGGAAGCAGAATATTATGGAAACTTTCAGTGCACCCTTTTGTATATTTTTATAGAATTTATAGTGACAGAACAAGGGGGAGTGGCTTTAAACTGAAAGACAGTGGGTTTAGATTGGATATCAGAAAGAAATGCTTTACTGTGAGAATGGTGAGGTACTGACACAGTTACCAATCCCTGGAAGTTGTCAAGGCCATGCTGGGTGCAACCTGGATTGGTGGAGGTGGTCCCTGCCCATAGCAGAGGGGTTGGAACCAAATGGTCTTTAAGATCCCTTCCAACCCAGGCCTGCATATTTTACCTTGTGATCTCCTACAGAAACAAATGAGAGAAATGAGCTGTAAATATGGTAAGATATTTCCTGTTTCTTTTGTATGTCTGTATGAAAGCGATTGCAGCATTACTGGCATTTCTTTAACCAAGATATGCAGTGTCTGTGAGGTGAGTAATGGGGTAGGTTACCCAATAGCTCATTTCAGATAGTACTCTTATCTCTCTCCATTTCATCTGTTGTAACTGTTTTCCCGTAATTTAAATTGGTATTTCAGGTTTCAGCTCAGAGATTTGTGTCCTGAAGAGCACAGGAGAAAACAAGTTTGTTTGCAGGTAGGAAAGAAAGCAGATAACCTTGCAGCAGGTCTTGGAAAAGGAAAATTGAGGTGACAGCTCCTATTTGAAGTGGACCAGGCACCCATGTGTTACATGTTTAGTCCCTGTGAATTTGCCAGAGGAGAAATATGAAGTGTTGGGCTTTTAATTAGATGTAGCATTGAGTTAGAGTGCACTTGAAGGCTGATCTCTTCTGAGGCAAAATGAGAAAAACCTGTGCTAATGTAGATTGTTGAAAAAAAAAAAAAAAAAAAAAAAAAGGTAAATCACATGAACATCTGAAGTGTGGTCTCAGTTTCTGAGATATTTCCCTCTATTTTCCCACAATGGTACGATGGTACATTTGGATTCCAAATCCCCTCAGCAAATGGTTCATGTGCATCTTAGTGCATCAAACTTCTTTATTTCATTTGTAAATTTTACATTTTGGTGGGAAGATGAAAGGCATAACTATTTCTCCCTGTAGTGGTGCAATATGCAAATTTTGAACTTTAACTTCTTTCAGCTGCAGGAGATGTTGTTGGGTGACCATTTCTCCTTTCAGACGTGCAGGGTGAGGACAACGACAGTTCAGAAAACAGCAGCCTGTTCCATACCTGATTATCTTTTTATCTTCCATGGCAAGAATTTCTCATTATGCTGAATATGCAGCTGATGAAACCTGAAATGTTAATGAGAGCAATTATTCCTTTCATTACTTCATTAGTGCTGATAAGTAACTTAGCTGAAGTTTGTCCAAGACCTAAGAAATGTGTCATTATGTAAAACTGGCCATTTTTTCTAGATGTAATGAAAAACCTGGTTTAGAGGCTATAGAAAACACTTCTCAAATAACCCTGTCCATCTCCTGAAAGTAGGCACTTTGCAGAAAGCTGTCATGAGAAAAGGAGGCAGAAGACACCTGGAGAAACATATTGTGTTGCTCAGAGTAGGTTTATTCGTATTCCATAAGCGAAGAGAAGGGAATAAAAACCCTTTGTCTCAATCACTTCATCAATGCACAGGATTACAAAATGGAATTGAAAGTAAAAGGTGGCAATCAGTAGAAGTAAAACAGCTGCTTTTAAACAGTGTTACTTATTTGGGTTGGGAATTTTTGCATTATCCAAGTGTCTTGTTATCTTGTTCCATCTTATCCTCAAGTGAGTGATCTAGACTCATGGGGCAATCTTTGGAAAACTGAAGGGAAATGCAGCAGTGACTAAATTTCTGTTCTTAAAAAGGTTTTTGCAGTCTTTTTGCCTATTGGTCACTGAGGCTATGACTTAAAAAGAAAAAATTAAAGAAGTCATTAGAGAAAAAAAAAAGGGAAAGAGGAAGGGGAAGGGAAAACGAGAATGTAACCATGCAATTTTAAAACCAGCCTGTTGGTTTAGAGAGACTACTATTTAAATATTTAAAGCCTGCTAGTCTCTGGTACTTTGCTGCAACACAGCTCAGCTTCTATTCTATGAAATTCTTTTTTTCCTCATCTTCTCTTCTTTCAGTATGACAGGAACCAAAACTATGTCCCTAGAATATTTGGAAAAATATTTATAGGTCTCTCTTTAGAATTATTGCCTTCATTTCTTCATGGATGTGGTGTCCTGGTTCATGCTATCTAACTGTGTGCACAATGTGTCCATTTTTATATGTAAAGAATACAAGGTTATAAAGTCATGAGTCCCAAAAGGTGAAATTTCTGCTAAATACTGCAGAAAGATGCAGAGCTCTTTATTACTATTTTAAAAAGACAGAAGAAACAAAGCTTTTCTAAAAAAGAATCCTTTCAAATTTGACTTTTAAGAAACTAGACTAGAAGGCCTTTTTTTCTTCATTGTATTTACCTTTTCCCTTTGATTCAGAAAAGTCTATTTAAAAGGAATCTTTTGAAAATTATTGAGCGCAGCTGTAATCTGTTATGTGGTGTATTTCAACTCCATGCTTGGTAATTAGTTCAGTGTAATTACCCATCTATTTATCCCTGATCTCATCTTTTGACACATTAAATCTTGTTTAGCATTTTACCATAACATTTTCTGCTAAACCTAGTCTGCTTGGGAATCACTTCATGCCATTTTCTTCTGTTTATATACTTCCTGTTCTTTCTTGATTGTGTGGACATGTCCATGAAGGATGCTGTAGATCTGAGGAAATGCCATGGCATTGAGATTGACAAAGGCACGTGCAAAGAGTGGGAAAAGAGACCCTCACGGGTAGAGAGGGAAAGAGCTCGGTGCTTGTGCCTTCTGCTTGTCCTCCAAGTTTTTAAAAGAAACCTTTTCAGGAAGTCACTGCTCTTTCTGTGTCACTGAAGAGCAGGAAACCTTCCTCTGACAAGGGAATCTTCACAAAACATGGACATTTGAAATGGGCTGTGGCAATTTGTTCTCTTAACAGCTCAGAAAGAATGAAGAAGAGGTGATTATGGGTACATGGATGTACAACTGTGCATTGACAGCGCTGCTGTAGACCGTGGCCTGGCTGCCAGGACTGGGACTCCATTGGAGCTGCTGCCACATTTATTAACCAAAACCATCTGTTGCTGTAAGATAAACCTGTGGATTTTTTCCTGAGACAGCAGGCAGCTTCCAAAAAATCATCAGGACCTGATTACTCAGTTTGACAAAGCCAACATAAATGCCCTTGGGACAGCATCTTATTTAAAATGTTTAAGTATCACATACAGGGTTCAAAATAGGACAAAAATAATTATTGTTCCTGGCCCCAGAAATGTTTGCTGAGTTAAAAGCTTTTCAAGCTGTTGCAGGTAGGAAAATAAAATCTTTCTCAGAGGAAGCTATTTTGTGCCTCAAAATTGTCAAAATTTCAGATCAAATAGGTTCAGATCTCAGGAGCTGAACATACTGAACGACAGTATCTGATACACCTGTTGATGTGACTAATGCTGGATAATGTCTTTATTGAAGTAAACTTACTTTTCTGCAAAGATCCTCTATGGCTCTCAGCAGTATAATACCCATTTCAGGTATTTTCTTTAAGATATTTTAGAAGAAAATTAAAGATATCCATTAACAGTAGGCAGAGCATTTGGTAATCTGCCCAAATAGTGATAAGTCAGTGACAGTAAAGAATAACACCATGTTCCTTCAAAACAGTTACATAATTCCTTATGGATTTCCTACCTTGACATCATCTTTTTGATGATAAGAAAAAGCCTAAAAGCCAGTATCAGGTTCCCTCTGGAACCCATAACATCAAATGCTTAATTTGAACCTGCCAGATAGCGTGAGTGTTTAGTATTACTTTGTGACTGTTCGTGGTATGTACTTCACTTTGTGTGTTTGAAAGAGTTCAGTCAAGAGCAGAAGTGGGAGGTTTCCTGATGTGCCTGCAGTGTGCCTTTGGTGATGTCTTCAATAATTCTCTTCTGTAACATATTTGAACTCTTTTGCTGACACATTCATCAGCTGACTGAATGCCGCTGTTTCCTTAATGACTGAAATATGTGTGGCAGGCTAGAAGGCTTGGAGAATGGCCTTCTTCACATCAAAGGCAGCCTGAAGTAAGTTCTGACCTCTGACTTTACCAGATGAACTGTTAAACTCTTCAGGAAGTTGAAGTGGCCCATGAAAAAACAATCTTTTGGTATGTAGGACTGTTTCCTTTGTAAGCTGTGGAAGCCATTACCAGACAGAACATCTTTGATTAGCAAGAACTTCATCTCTTCTTGTGAGTGCTTAATTTTAGTGACCAAATTTCATTCGTGGTATGGCTGAGAGTAAAAAAAAAAATTAAAAAAATTAAAAAAAAAAAAAGTTTGCTGTTAAAAGTTTATCAGAAAAACATAAAAGAGTTTTCTTATGTAGGAAAGGTGTTTACTAGTTTAGACAGCCGCAAAATAAGGCCTTGAACATAATCTTTTCTTTGTACAAGACATGGCCAGAATTATCTCTTCTCTCTTCATATTCTGATTTCTTTTTCCTGTAAAGTAAGTGTTTGCCAAACAACTGAATTAAATAATTTCTAGATTTGTGTGTCTAGAGTCAGGCACTGCCCCACACTTCTGTGTAGCTGTTCATTTAGATACATTTTTCTTGCTCCTAGCTCTGTCAGTGTTCTTGTTTATTCCGCCTTTCATCTCTCAATTGTCCAACTTGAGAAAGAAAGGAGGCAGCCACTCTGCATTTGCTCCCCTCCTCTGTCGAGGTACTACATTCCCATATTACATTAGAAAGTTTGTCTTAGACATAAATGGGCACTATATATATATATATATATATATATATATATATATATATATATATATATACACATCTTTATATCTTTATATATTTTAATAGATGGATATATTTTAAAAATTCTTATTTATTCATATTATTTCTATTTACACACATAAATACACAATTCCTGGGATTCAATTCATCCCATAAAATTCACTAGCTATCCACCTGTTGAGGAAAATAATGGTCTCAGGTCAGAAAACACAACTTCACCCTCAGCCTGTTTCTCCTGTGCTGGGAACATGGCACAGCAGCTGATGGTGCCCATGTTGTTATTAATCCTTATACATATATGTGACAGAGAAGAGAGAAAGAACAAGCTTATGAAATTAAATCTTTGATTAATAAGGTATATATAATAATCTTTAATTAAGTGTGAGACAGTGAGATATTGCCTGAACCAGAGGTATAACCAAGGGATAAAGCAAATCTTTCCACTGAATCATGTATAAATGTAAAAATGAAAATTTCATATCACTGAGTGTCTTCTTTTCAAAGTTAGGGAGAAGTTTTTTGCCATTCTGATTTAAGAGCTAAGAATTTCCAGAGGTATTCTTTGGAAGTAATCTATAAAATGTCATGCTGTTGGGACCATCCTTTTTCTTGCTTCTCATGAGCTATAAAGGTGCTGCATTCAGAACTTCTCTTCAGGCTTTCCTTTGAGTGTCTCAACAGAGAAGACAACAGAAAAGATGAATCTATATAAGAAAAGTGACCTTTAGGTAAGATTTTATGCCAGATGTGTCATCATGTGCATCTATACACGCTCTATCTCTGCTTTACATCCAGAGWACTTCTATGCCTTTAAATATTTATACTTCAGCCAGTCCAATCCAAGGGCATTATATTTTATAATATAAGTGTTATAATACTTATTTATTAGGTTTCAGGTGTGAACCTCATTCATTTTTGTGATTTTTGAAAAATGAAAATTTTTCAATTTTTAATTTTTCTCTGCATCATGGCTTTGTCTCCATATGGGTGCTCCAGAGCTCTGAAATAATGGATTCACCAGCTGAAATGGCACAAGTTTCAGTGCTTTCTCTTGTATGGTAAAGGACTTTACAAATAAATGTCAGGAAAACCTTGTTGCCCAGAGGAGAGTCTTAAAAGTAGGTTGTAGCTGATGAAGGGCAAAAGATTCCTTGTGTTCTGATACAGGACAAAAAATCAGCAGGTAGTAGTGAGAAGACCTTGAATTTGGGACATTTTTCCCCACAGAAGCAGATTTACGTGCAACTGTTTTTTCAAGAACTGAGCATGATTTTACATGTGCAAAATGACAGAAGGTAGAGGCTCCATGAAATATTACATGCATGTATCTATTTAAACAAATACCTCATGGAAACAAGAACAACAGTGCTACTGCTAAGACTTTGCTGTTATTTTTTCTATTTTACTACTGAGGCTTTTCTAAGTACTTTATCATCTCTCTTCTCCATATATTTCCCTTTTGCAACATTTAAGTAACACATGCCTTCAGAATGGTGATGGAGAAAATCTCTCTCAAAGGAGAGCTGATGCTGAGATACAAATATTTTAAAATGTGGAGATTGGAGGATAGAAAGGTGCTTGCTATGTCTCTTTACAGCTTCTCTGTGCAATACCTACACAAAGCATATAATAAAAAGATTTTTCTTCATGAGCAAGGATTTAATACTAACAACAGAAAAAGTGGCTATCTCTAGTGATATCCTTGTGTAGAATGTCTTTTAAAATAATGCACCTTTGCACGCATTTTATAAATATAATGCACTATAAATATTTCAAGGACAATGCTTTCAGTAATTAGAATGGAAAGGTATCCTTGATGATTTCTTGGTTATTTTTTTACAAATCTTTCTGTTCTTGTTATATGTTTAGTGACCATATTCTGAGGCAGTACATTCAGCAAGTATTTGGTTCTCAGTTTATAACTCAAACTTAAGAAGCACTGCTTGCCACTAAAGGTTCTTCAGAAAACTCCTAGGAGGAATGAAGTCATAATTGTTTTGTCAACTGCATCTTCGTTATAAGATATTGAAAACTACTCCAAATCCCACTGAAATATCTGGAAAGATTTTAATTAATTTCAGTGAATTTAGGACCAAGACAATTAAAAGCTGATAGCCTCAAACTCTCTCCCTACTAGTAACAGTATTTAATACCTATTACGCTGGTAATACTCTGTTTCTCTGTTCTCCTTGCTTTTCTCTGGATGTTGTGACAAGCCCATACTCTGTTTCTTTCCTCTGGTCCTGAAATAGATTTCTACATGACATGTGCTTTGACTCTAAGATGCAGGTGATGCAGGAAAGCAACCAATCTCTTACTTTTGTGAATGTCTTGAGGTTAATTCTCAATAATTAAAATTAATTTGCTTATCTTTTTCTCAGTACCATTATTGTAGCTACAAAACCCACAAAAATTTTTATATGTGCAAGTATCAATATAAGCTGCTTTTTCTTGTTTTATTACCAGATTTTTAAACTTTTACTTACCTTTTATTTTCTCCTGTCCCTGAGGAAGTGATTGCCTTGTGACAGGACTTCATTGTTAGAAAGCAGAGATGAACTTTCACAATTCATAATATAAACAAGGAAACATTACAAATTTTTTATTATTATATTAAATATATGATATTAATATATTCCATTGCGTATGTTCACAGCCACTTTGTTTATAATGTACTTAGTCACAAATAAGTTGGCTGAGCTAGTTTTAAAAATAATTAATAAATTAAAAGTATTTTGATCCTCAGCTTTTGTTCTATCCTTTTTAAATGGTAGCTCTAAGAGTTGACTGACAGATACAAAATTCTGGACGGTTTTTCAGTTTGCATTTAGTTCTACCTCAAAAAAAAATCCTTAGCATGTTAAGGAAAAAAAAAAAGAGATAAAGAAATATTTTTTTCAAACTATTTAAAAGCAATAGAAACTGCAAATCCAACCACAGCTTGAAATGGGAAGTAAAGTCATAATTTATTTTTCCTCAAGGGATTTTTTTACTAAGCCAGCTAGGTAATCCAAATAAAGGCAAATTTAGAAACTTTTCACTGTGTCTAAAGTACATTTTTAGTGTCAGAGAGGAAGTTTTTATAGTTTTTTTCATTCAGTTGTACTGAAGCAAGGGATACTCTGCTTCAAGGGGCTCCACCAGGTTTTTGAATTGACCATGACATGTGTATAAACCCTGTGTCAGAAGATTTTTCATTATGTCAATGCACAAAATTATTGGTATTATTGATACCAATGCTACTGGCATTGCTGGTGAGAGTGCTACAGTGGATGGACAAGTTCTTTCATTCTGAAATATTCCAAATGTTTAGGGCTTTCTCTTTGCTTAGAGGATGGGGTGGAAAGTCAACTTTAATCCAGCTGTAATCCTATTCTTGGTTACTTAAAATCTCCACTCATTTTCTGTAGCTACCCAAACCTTTCCATCACTTTTTCTCTCAATCCTTCCCTCTCAGTGGTCAGTAGGCAGCACTGGGGCTTCCTCCCTTCCTCTTTTTCAGGTTACATTATGGTAGCTGACAGGTGAGTAGCTCAATATGAAAATCATGCATTTCCAAAAGTTGAAATTGCCAAATATGGGTACAAATCCTTATTCCTGCTCAAGGAAATGCCCCTGGATCAGCAAAGATCATACACTATCTGATATTACTGTCCATCCTGCTTGTTCTGAGGAGAACGGGAAGAGGGAAAGATGTAAAGGACTCACTACTGACTTTGTGGCAGGGATTCAAGTGATTTACTTTGGCTGTTTGGGGGTTTAGGGAAAACCCAGCTTAAGCAATGGGATTGTTTTTCACAAACCGCAGGCAGATGTGGTCCCCTGGGCTGGACTGCCCTGTGCAGTCTCAGGTGGGGCACAGTGCCAGCCAGAGCTTGCTCCTCATTGTGTACCACTCCTTGGCTAAGGGGGAGAAGAGAGAACCTTTTAAACATTAATTCTGAAAATAAATTAATTTGAGACTTTGTGTGGTTCTATTAAACCCTCAGTGTAACTAGAAATGAAGAAAAGTGCTAACATTTGCACTTACTGTTTCAATTCTATATTGATTCATTAATCTTCATTCAAATATTTACTTACTGAATGATTCAAACTGTTAAATGTGAGCTTTTCTTAGCAGTCAATTGAGTAAAGATATTGTTTGAACACTTTTGAAGTGCCAGCATAGGTGACATTTTCTTCACTATTGTCATGTGTACCTAGTCCAGAAGAGGCTTGGTGCTATAGAGCTCCTGAAATACAAGCAGGACACATCAGAGGAATGGTGTTTGAAAGGTTTTTGAAGAATTTTCATAATGGTTTAGAAGAAAAGGTAACTTTGAAAAACTGGAAAGAAATCTATCGTCTTAAGTAAACTTTATGTAGAAGGGTTTTTCCTTTCTTCTTAGAAAACCAGAGTCTTTGGAAATTTAAAGCTGTAGCAAAAAACTTAGGAGATCGCACAGTGTTATAAGATGTTCAAGCGGGTAAAACTGTGCCTTAAATGTACCTAAGACAGAGGAAAACCAGCAGTTTCCATAAGTGATGTTCAGGCAGTCAGCTGGCAGGTGAGGGCCCTGAATATTGCCAGAATGACCAATTTTCAGGTTCTTGTTCTTGTCATAGATAGGACATACACTTTAGCAATAATTTTAAATCCTCATGGCATAAAAAGGTTTCAAGATAACGTTTCTGACCCATTTAATTTTGCCTTTAGGAAATGCCAGGTGTGCCTTCTAAAATGAGGCCACATTTCAACAAGATTTATATACCACAAACTGAAGAAAAAATCTTTCTACAGTCTGTATTTTTTCACCTTGCTTTGAAGGTTTGACAAAGGGGCAAAATACTAATAACCTCAGTGTTTGATGAAACTGCTATGATTACCATTGTTATCTTTCAGTTTTTAGCTTTTCAAACTGATATTGAGCATTTCTTAATGCTAATACTGGGAAAATTTTAAGGTTACTTTGAAGGAGAATGAGAATCAATCATGGATCTTCAGCGTGGTGACAAAAGAAAATCCTTTCTGAAAACCAGAACTAATGTATTTACTTCTGAGTGCATTGCCACAGTACTTTCTTTGCTCTTTCTTCCACAAATGCATTTCAAAATCCTTCTAAAAACTGAAACACTCAGAATTCTTCATGTACTAAGCAAGCATAAGCAAAACAAATGTGGGAACCATCAGGCTTTGGTTACATAAGCTCTCCTGGCTAAAGAAAGGGCATCTTGATAATTAGAGTATTGCTTCTGATGGTGGTCTCTTTCATCCCTCACAGACTTTGGAATTCCAGGCACTGCAAACAAATTCTATGGTTCTGACAGTCAAGTTTGCAATGGTAGTCACAAATGATGCTGGATTTTCTGAAGGGCGAAGTGTCGATCCTGCTCCTACTGGAGCCAGTGAGACTTCATCAGAGAAGTATTTTTGGAAACCCTACTTGTACCTTGCTGTCAATGTGAAATGCACATTTTGGATTCTATTTTCTTGCCATAACAGACCTCTTGTGAGAGTTCAGAAGAAAATAGTATCAAAAAGAAAAGGAAGTCTACAAAAGTCAGCTTTGAAATAATGGCAAGCAAAAAATGAATGCAGAAGACCCACTGCATAATGAGGAAAGGAGCAGTGCAGAGGCGCTTTAAAACAAATGTAGGGTATTAAAAGAGCAGCAATAAAACTGTAAAGCTCTTTGAAGTACAGCACCAGAGCCATTGCCTGGTTTGGCATAGGTTTTGGCAGCAACACTGTCACTTTGATCTCAGTTAATCAAGGCAAAGAAATACTTTCTTCCCCCTAATTGAGCAGTTTCCTCCCACAGGCTCTTACAGAAGCAGTAGATTTGCAGTCCTGTTGGTAGGATAACTTAGCTCAGTAAAAATTAAGAGCTTTCAACAAAGTGCCAGGCAGTTGAGTACCCAGTTCTCCCAACTGCAGAGGTTACTATTTACTGAAGCTAGGTAAAGGTATTCTGACTCTTTAGGAAAAGATCCTGGAATGATACAAGGTAAATCCACCAAAAAAAAGCAAGTATCAGAAATGGACTAGTGCTTAGAACAAACTTCTGCATGAGTCCATTAATCACATCAAGGGACACTTCCATCCTTAATGGCATTATAATGAGGAAAAGCTTAGTATTTAACTAACTTCAGAATTGATTGTGCTTGTGGAGAATTTTAATGTATTACTAATGCAATACAAATTGCTGGAAATAGACATGTACAGGAACCAACTGAGATTTGATAATTTGGTTTCTATTTTTGTTAGCAGCAAAGTTTTTAACTGCAATAATAACAAAGTCAGACATCAATATGTTCTAAGACACATTAAAACAAATATTTAACTAACAGCCCTTAATTTGCTTCTGCAAGATTTACTGGGGGATGAAAAAATACTGAATTAACATTTTCTGGGTTTTGCTGCTTCAGTAACTTGAATGAAATCTGGTGCTTCTAACAGTGATCTCCACTTTTTCCACTTTAATAGGATGCTGCTAGCAACATCACATGTTGCTTTTCCAGTCTATGGGAATGATGGCCTATGAGATGACATAGTTGTGGAAAGTAGGAGATATGAGCAACCTTGGAGACCTCGTGGGTGAGGTACAGCCTGTGAGTCAAAACTTGGGAATCACAGACCTACAGCCTGCCCATTGTATTGATGTGGTTTAGAACTGCTGCTCTTAATGAATCTTTGATATCAGCTTAAGTAGTCTCTCATTACTGAAGGTGTGAAAAATGAGGAAAAATGCAAGTAGGAAAAGGTTCTATCACTACATTTATAAAGCTGTTTAAAATACTGGCATGTTTTCAATTAAAAGTGATTTTGACTGAAAATGCTGGAAAACAAATCAGTTAGATATAGAAAATAGCTTGGTTTGTTTTTTCCTATTTGACCTTTTCTGTCAAGAATATGTCAAGGCAAAGACCTAGAGCTGCGTACATTATGGGCAATGCAATGGGAAGTCCATGTCCAAGGGGAGTCATATGTCTTTCTCTGTCAGAGAGTGTCACTGCAGTTTAGTAAAAACATCTATAACTGTATCAAAGGAAGCTTCTTACTCACCACATTTCAGGTGATGGGGTTTTAATTTTGTTTGTTTGCTTGTTTTGTTTTGGCAAGCAGTGAAATAATGTGACAGACATCAAAGAACCAAATGTTTGACGCCTGTTTCTTCTCAAATTCTCACCTCAACCTTCTTGATATGGAAAAACAAGTTAGCCCACACATGTAAAAGGTGACATCTTGTGAATAAAGCTGCTTAAATATCTTTCTTAGACCTCTTTTTGACTCAAAGCATCTAAGTAAAGAATGTTTCCCAATGCATTATGTTTTATGCCCCTAATTAAATATCTATTACACTTATACTTGCAGTATTTCTATGATCCTACTTATCATACAAGTATTTTACAAAATTGCTCATTGTGACAAACCCCTTATATTTTAATTGTCAAATAGTATCAAAACATTCTAATGAACCTTAAAGTATTTCTGGTTCAAGAAATAAGTACATTATACCTCATTAGCAAACCAAATATCTTCCTGGTTTTGTTGTTTTGTTCTTAGGGGATTTTTTTTATATTTGACTGCCCAGAGTTTCCCAACAGCAATTATAGGCATGTACTTAGATCCTGTATTATTTTATAGCATTTAGAATTAAGAGGAAACTATTAAGGCAAGTCTGCATGAAACAGTTGCCTGTGACAAGAGGACTGAATTATGGCATTCTCTCAGCTTTTATTTTGAGATTCTGTTCCTTGCTACAGCTTAACTAACAGAGGAATCTTACATATAAAGACTGCATATGAAGAACATCATCCCTTTCATCAGGGCACTGGAATTTTTCATTGTGGGAAGAAATATGTAGGGAGGCAGATTATATGGCTAGTTCTCACTCTAATATTAAATGTAGAAACAGCTGGGAAATGCACAGTAGACATGGAAATGAGATATAGGATAGTTTTCTATGATTCTCTCTTACTTTACAATATATATGGAATAAGGAGTTATTTGGAATATTTTGAGAGCATGCAAACAGAGAAACTTAATCCAAATTAAATTTAAAAGAACTTTGATGTAGGCAGTTCAGAAAATGTGAAGAAAACTCAAGGAGAAAGCATCAGATGTAAACCTTCACTAAAGATAAAATAGATGCAAGTTCAAAGTGTTAGTTTCTTGAATGAAAATACATTTATTTATATTGAAATTACTAAAACAAATATATTTTGCTTCAAAGATTATTACATTTTTAAAATTTTCTTTTGCTGGATGCAATTCTGAAGCCATTTTTTCTAAAGTGAGTGGAGATTTTAAAACATATGGAGGATTCAGAAATAGTGGTATTTCAAATTTTCTGAAAATCCAAATGCTCAAATCCTTCAAACTGAATGCACTATTTCTCATGAAATAAAGTTACTTCCACCTGAATTCTGACAATATCTCCTCCAGCAGAATGGTCCTTTTCTGTGAGCAGAAAGATTTCCCTCTGTCCACAAATCTTTGTGTATGATTGCTTTCAACATAAAAGTATTGTTTCTACCTTTTCTGTTGTTTTAGCTTTAGATCTTGGACATGAGGCCATCTTCTACCACCTCACAGAGGGGTTTTTTCCTACAGCTGAGACTCATTTCATTCAAGGTGGATGAAGCATCTGTGAAGTAGAGAGGAATTGTAAAGGTTTGTGCTCTGCTTCCTCCATGATGTAGATAAATGTAGGCTTTTGTGWTTTTAGTGTTATTGAGCCAGAACATTTCTCAACTGCCAAAATCAGACAAAAAAAATCAAAATTCACAACTGGCATAGCACTGTGTATTACATACAAACTAACATTTTCACAGCATGCCATCAATTTTAAAGTCTGTCTTTCTCAGTACGGCTCACACGGGGCAGGCTTTCTTGGATGAGAAAGCACCAGCAATGTGGCTTTATTTATGGGATCGGTCACACACTGTGTGTGCTGTGGAAAGAAATATATTATTTATACTGGTGTATGCAGCATTATTTTTAATTCCCAGAGTAGGATCCAGAAACATATATGCTCCATCAGTTTTTCAAATCTAGAGCTTTATAAGCTTCATATTTACTCTTTAAATGTAATCTCACCCTTAGCTTTAAAAAGAAGGAAGTGTGTGTACAGTTCAACTTGTTTTTAAAAGAAATACACAATATTTTATTCTGGCAGTTTATATACCTGGCTTTTCTGAATAATTCTTCACAAAAAAAGAATGTATGTTAAGTTTTTATGTAGAATATTTATTCAAGAATAAGTGGTTTTTTCTGTCCCTTAAGCAACTTTTTAATGGACATGTAACTAAATCTTCTTTTAAAAGTGTGGGTTGTACAAACATAGGGAATGTCACAATGGAAATGGCAAAATACATTTTCATTATTTTTATTTTTTCATTTTCATTTTTTCATATTTTCAAGTAGAATGCTGGTGTTCTACTTAAAGGAGAGACAAACTCTATCTACATTTATAGAGGCTGTCCTAAAAAATGGGAAATGTTACTGTGTGCTGTTTATCACAGGACATTCTTTTCCAGAAGGACTTGTTTCAGAAGATGGAATATCTGCGAGGTACATGTACACCAAATCCTGAAGCTTGAAATTCCCTTGAGTTGCACATCAGAAAGGATGAATTTTATGGTAAGATAACAAGCAGAGAAGTGTGTGCCTATTTTATCTATACACCACGTAAACTATGAATTTTCATAAGTTAACATCAATATTCATCAGCTGGTTTAAATCTACTATATTTATGTGCAATAAAATATATTCTTGTCTATATAGGGCTAAAATTAGCACTGCCTATTTTCCCAGAAGATAGTTTGCAATATGTAATTTTGAATTTTTTTATTTTTTTGCAGCTTTTAACGGATACTTTAATATACATGAGGATTGTTTCTTTTGAAAGGAAGGCAGAGTGACATCCCTGGGTGCACTCTTGTGAGTCTGTGTGTCAAGGTAGGTTTTTCAATGGTCTGGTGCAGCAGTTTGTAACCAAGCAATGCTGTGCTGAGTTGCAGACAGTTTCTGTCTCCATCTCTGCTTTTGCCATATG
The DNA here is from genome assembly GCF_030028575.1 of Malurus melanocephalus. Lineage (NCBI taxonomy): Eukaryota > Metazoa > Chordata > Aves > Passeriformes > Maluridae > Malurus > Malurus melanocephalus. The sequence goes on from NW_026624014.1 coordinate 157,879, forward strand.
TTTGCTTTTCTCTCCAAGGATATATCCATCAGAGGTGCTGACAAGAACAAYGTGTATCAGAAAGGCCTTGGTTATGTTTCTGGTGTGAAGCTTGCAGTTGCTGTGTTATGGCAGGATGGGAGATGCTTGAGGTTGCATTTGGAGCTGAATGGACACATCCAGGGATGAGGAATATGAGATCTGCCCCAGCTGCCTTTCAGGCCATGATATTTCTTTTTTTTCTTTTTTTTTTTTTTTTTTTTTTTTTTTTTTTTTTTTTTTTTTTTTTTTTTTTTTTTTTTTTTGGACCATATATTTTGGAGTTTTTTTCCTAGATTGCAGAAATATATATGGAGGTATTTGAATAGCAGAGGATGCAGTAATAGGAATCATGATTCCTCAACAAAACAGCAAATTATCAAGGGGACATTCAGATTAATGACTTGTGCAGACTCCAGAGCATTGTGAAGTGCTAACAGCTTCAACTCACATTTTTCTAGCTAGAGATACTTCTGAAATAATTTTTTTACATCTTCCTCCTAAAAACTAAAATAGTCTTTAAAGACAATAATTCTAAAAACTTATCTATATGTATTTCTGTTGACTTTCATCCTTACAGTTGACAGCCCCTAAGTGATGTAAAAGCAGGCTTGTGCACTAGGAATTTATTGTAGACCTGCCTGTTCTGTCATTTTTAAAAAGAAAAATCTTTGAACTTTGAACACACTGATACATATATTTTATTTGGTTTTGGTTTTGTATGTTTTTATTTGTTTTGGCTGTTCATTCACAGTATCAATGTTGTATATACTGTTTGAGTTTTTGATTTATGCATTTTAAATATTATTTTGTAAAGCTAGATTTTAAAACTAGACTTCTAATTTTTCTTTTTTTTCTTCATAGGCATAATAACTTCTCTGTTTCATTTGCATGACTGTTGTGGTAAGAAACCTATAATTACTTTTGGCTTGTCATATTTGGAATCTGTATCTCTTGATGTCCCTCTTGAGCAGAAATGAACAGTTCAGGGCAGGAATAATAAAATATATGCATTTTCTTGCATCACTTTTACATGCCTCAATATGATATATATTTACTTCTTTTCCCATTTCCATTAATTTTGATTTTGAAATCTCATGGCTGTATCTCATGCCTGTACATACAAAAATTCCATAAAACTGGATGACCTGAGATTATAATCAATGGAGATTTTCACCGTGGTTTAGACAAAAGGGACGATTGCTCTCACAGATCTGTGTAAGCTCCCTGGCAGTAACTTGTGACTGTGGCTCTGCTCTGGGCAGTTAGACAATCTCTTTTCTACACAGGTGTTATTTTTGGAAATGTTGTGAGAGCTTCTGACAGGCCAACAGGCAAACAGAAAGTGACTTGTCCACCCTGGTATCCATCCATACTCTGACTGCATAAATCTGTCTAACAAAAGAAATGGGAACAAGAAGCAGATTTGGACCCTGAAGCTGCTGGCTCTAGTATGTTGTTACAGGGTTGAGAGTATTCTGTTTTTATCTACCATCTATCTCAAATCAACAGGAAGAGTTGTGTGGCATCTGACAGAGTAATTCATATGAATTATTGGAGCAGAAGTTGCAAATTATGCTTTAATGTGATGGATATTGTCAGATAATGATTTTTTTTTAACTCTGACATCTATTGTGATGAGAAAAGTACAATTTCCCTCTCACTGAATTTCATTACTATTTCTAACACAAGCGGTAAACCTTTAAAGAGATGCAAACAGATTTAGTAATACAGCTTCCACTTAACACTAATAGGACTTTTAAGCCTAATTTCCTGTGCATCAACTGGAAAATATGCCACTTAATATAATCTAAACATGTATTTATAGCTTAATTATTCTCTACCATTAGACAAAATGCACCATTACATAGTTCCATAACTTATTTTAATGATACCCTGTAATATGCCCTTGTTGGAGAAAACACTTTCAAAATGTTTTGATTTTCTATCTATGCAGCTAAGATAAATGTGACCATCTTGTGTACATAGTTTGTGAAAAAAAACAAAACCTCAAAGTGCAATGAGAACTTACCTATCAATCTGGGAGAATTTTATTTTGGAAATTGTAATGACAAACAAATTGAGAAACACTTCTGAAGTATATAATGAATTTGAACATTCTGGAATCATACAAGAATAAAAAGCTGTAATTTTCTTGCTATGAGTAGCAGAAGAGTAGACTTTGTATCTGAAACAACAGAACATGCCTGTTGCTAAGAAAAATCTACACAACTGATGAAAATACACTGTCCCTACTTTTAGCAATGTCCAGAGTGTCTATCCTGAGTGATCATTTCAGTGTTTGAAATCTCAAAGGTATAAACTTTGACAATTGCAGCAAAAAACAAGACAGTAGAAAAAAAAATCCTTTAATTTTTTTTTTTTAATTCTGTCTTTCCCAGGGCATGTTTGATCAACCAATGTGAATTTGAGAGGAAATGGCAAACTTCTTGAAATGGCCTTCAAAATAAAAAAAAAGGTGAAATGTTAACCTGCTGGGAGTATGTAAGACTGTATTGCACAGTGGCTATACTTGCTATAATATTGACTTTGAGAATTTGGTCACACCAGAAGAAAAAAAAAAAAATCTGGATATTTCTGGATGACTCAGGGTAAAAAATTATTTTCAGATGGAACATGGCATGAATACTGGTGCTAAGAGTACCAGGTAAACTTAGTATCTCTCTAGTACACAGACTAGAAGAATATGTACATTAAAAAATAACAGGGAAAAGACAATGTAAAACACACATAAGACTGGTAGATACTCTACCATTCAGTGAATAAAATTCACAGAGTTGATTAAACCACTTTTTTCTGGTCTTGAACATGTTGTACTATTATGTTAGCAAGAAAGAAGAATAATAAGATGGATGATTGCTCTTGCTAATTTTTATTAAGTTTAATACTGCAGCAATAACTTCAATGATAGGCTGACCCTCCTTAAAATAACTGCAGTGTGGTAAAGGGGAAAAAAAGTATCAAACATTTTTAGTATCAGGTGCCAGTCTTTAGGAATAAGAGCCTAGTGGTCATCTTGTAAAGTTTTCATGCCTTCATTTCTGCTTCCTGAAAATCTGGCCTTTAAATGTAATAGTTTGATTTCAAATTTGATCAATTTTGGGATTAGTTACTTCTGAAAAGAAATTTGGATTTTTCTGAAACTGGCTTATTAATTATAGACATTTCAGTGGTCTGATAGGACGGAGAGGACATGTCAATGGTCACATAATATTAAATGCATAAACATACATTTTTTTGGCTAATAAAAAAAACCCTGTGCTTTAAGACTATAAGGAAATTAATTAGCCTGTTTTCTGGAGAATAAGTCTCATAAGAGCTATCTGTGTTGTGCTTTAGACAGGGTTATAGAATTTCTTTGTGGTTTAGCACAGAAGTGGCAGAAGTTAACTTGGGGAAGGATCCATGTGGCATACACATCCTTCCTTTCTTTTATTAAAGCATGTGGATTAATGGCATTTACTATGATCAGTAGCTGTGGGCTAGCACTAAGCTTTACATAATCAGCTTCATGGATTTTTTACCATGACTTGCAAACTGAGAAGCTTGTTGGTATTGGCACAGTTTTGCTCCATGAACAGGTAATCACACCTTTTCAGACCAATCCAAAGACCCCTGTAGACTGTCTCTGTGGTGAATTTGCACAAGCTGGTGTATTAGGTAGGATAATTTTCAAATGCATGTTTTAGCTTAAATTCCTGATTTTAAAATTCCAGAAGAAAACTTTTTATTAATCTTCTCTGTTCTTGAGGAATCTCCTAACCCTTATAAATCAGCTCCACCTAGAAAAAGGAGATTCAGCATGAGAATGACCTTAATCTAACATTGTTCCAGTATGGCACAGACTACTCAGTCCTTTATAGCAACCTTCATCAGTGAAAACCACAGGGTTTTAATATTTCTTTATTCACTGTCACTTCTAAGCTCTAACAGAAAATGTCACTGGAACCAGATCCTGTTTGTTTTGATTCAGCTGACCTGTTTCAACCCCAAACCTGCATTTCAGTTTTCTGCCTCATTACTTCAACAGTGAGAGATTTACACATATCGTCACATCTCAGAAACAAATTTTGCAATGCAAAAATATAACCATGAGAGTTCTCAAAACCTGGGTTTTGGTGTCCATACGAAACCAGCACACAGAGTATTAACAGGATGTACTAAACTTTGCCATCAGAAGTGAATATCGCTTCACTTAAGATTTGAAGGAGCCAATTCAGATTTTGATTTCAGTGCTCCTGCATAAAAATTGTTTCCTGCTTCTGCTCCTTAAGACCTGTGAGCATTTAGGATGCTAAAGAAAAACATTTAAAACAGCTTTTGGGTCTGATGACAGGGTAATTTCTGAGACACCTATCTTAGTTAAGAAAGCCATTTTGAGTTACTGTATGTTCCTTCTATTTTTTGTTCTAAATCTGTTTGTATGGGAGGGAGACTGTGATTTGTGCAGCTTGATGTATCTGTCTTAAGCTCAATGAAAACACATCTGATGTTTTTGATGATCTCCTCATAATGAGGAAACAATATACCATAAAAAGAGACCTGAAGAGTTTCCACAAGGATACAGGTGGAAGGATTAGCAAGTCCTCCACGTTTAGCTCACCAACTGAAGGCAATTTTAAAATTTGGCTTAGTTGTTTAAAATTTAGCTTCCATGGGTTTTCTCTGAGTGGGGGAAAAGTCTTTTACAACTATGAGTAATTAGAGTGTCATCTGCTTGAGGGACATAGACTTACAATACAGAACAGACAGTTAATATGGATTAAAACAATGTCAAAGTTTTATGCCAACAACAGTGGTTGAGGCTGGGTTTTTTTTTTTCTGGCAGAATACTGGCTCTTGGTAATTTATCCTAATTTTCTATTTAAACAAGAGCTGTTAGCTTAAGCATATAAGATTAATTTGGTTATAAGGTTGATTTGACTGCCCTCTTTGCCTCCTGTGCCTTCTACAGCATTATAAAGGTGGCATATTGCTAATCAAGAGTCCTTGACTCTTTGTCCAAACTCAGGGGAAGATTTCTCAGAAATGATAATTACCTGTAATTCCAGTCATGATCTCTTAGCCTATGAGTCACAGTTAAACTATTTGTCTTTTCCATGCATTTTCCTTACAAAATGAGACTTATAAATAGCATTTCATTACTCAGAAAACTGTTTCCTTTCATAGTTTGATCTCTGACACTATCTCAGTAGATGTCGTGAAACTATAGGTGACAATAGTTCACAATTACTCTTGATTACACTTGTCTTATGTAATAAATAGGACACTTTTTAAGGATATTTTTATGTGCTACACTGAAGGATGATGCACTACACTGTATACTACGTCCAGTGCACTGTACATTGCACTTGCAGCTCAAGCTTATAGCTCTAGATCATATCCACTGAATGTATTTTCACCTGAGCTTTACAAGGGTCTTGTAATACTTGAAGATCATGTCTCTTAAATGCAAGCTACTCTGAAGCAGCATAATGCTGCTGTTTTATAAACTCCAGGATTTAAGCAACCCACTAACTGGAGAAGCAGTTACAATGTCTGTCATTATCTATGATGTCTTAAACACCTGCCAAAAACTCAATAAAAGATCAGGACTGGTAGAAAACATTCAGAATTCTAAGGACAAATAGGCAGAGGCTACAGGATACAGATAGTGGCAAAAAGAGATTAATATACAGTGAGAGGATTTGTCTCCATAAATATAGACATTCAAAATGCCATAGACACAAAATGTGAGATGCAAAAAAAAAAAAAATTGCCTTGCAGTTTCTTTATTTCAAAGGTCAATATCCCTATAGTGGCTGCAAAGGTATTTCAGGCTTTTGTTCACAAAAGACATTTGCTATTACCTTTCTTTCTCCTTGCTTTCCTGTTCTTTCCTTCCTAGCTTGCCAACTGCCCTGGTGCCTGAGACCCTGATTACATAGGTGCTATGAAAAGAGCTACTGTTTGTATTTGGGCGTTAGAAACCATTTTTACAGAAGGAATTAAAACAAACAAACAAAAAAAACAAACAAAAAACAAACAAGAAAAAAAAAAGAAGAAAACAAAAACCGGAAAAAAGGGTGAATCAGTAACAATTACATAATGTTTATTACATTAAAAACTCTTAAAAACTCTTCTCCAGCAAAAGGAGCCCTACCCCTTGTGTTTAGAGCCAATCCCTGTGGCTCTGAGGTTGATGGACAGGCTGCTGGTCAGGCCTGGGCCAATTGCACAGGTTGGTTACATCTCTGTGATGACGAGTGCTCTTGTACTGAAGAAGAATTCAAAACAAGATAGGGGTGGCTGCCATTTCGTTTTTAGGTTGTTTGGATTTAGTATCATGCACTGGGGAAAAACAGAGCAGGAGGGTGAGGAGATGTAAGAAAAAAAAAAGGGGATCCAAGATCACAGTAAGAAGGAGACAGGTGCTGTGCTGTTGCTGTGGTGCTCAGACATGGAGAAAACAAGCTGTTCTTGAAAGGACTATTTCATCAATGAGAGACCTGTGTAGGAAAATGAGCAGCCTTGCTCTGAGAAAAACCTGGCCTTTGAGGACTGGACTGATTAGAAGCCAAAAAAAGGGGGAAAAGGCTTGCCCCCCCCCCCCCCCCCAATGTTTGAAGCGAGTTGATGCTAAGAAGGAAATGTGTTCTGCGGGGAGGAAGAGGTGCCCCCACCCCACGTCTGAAGCAAGTGGATGCTTAGAAGAAGCTGTGCTCTACCAGGAGATTTGTGATAGTGGCCTTACACCGCCGAAACAACACCGTTTGGCTTTGGAGAACATTCTTTCCTTTCTCCCACAAGGTAAAGAAAAGAATCCCTTGCCACCAGCAGTTATACACTGACTGTTTCTTGGGAAAAGACCTTCCACAGTTTGGAGCTGTAAGAACGCCTCTCCTATGAWGCTGGACAACAACTGTAATGAGTGGTTTGATCTATGTTAAACTTTCATTCCTGTCCCCTGTGTGTGTGGGAAGACATGGGGGGTGGAGAGCGAGGACCTGGGAAAGAGACAAGTCCTGGAAAGGATAACAAGTGTCTTAAAATGTCGGTTTTTATTTTTCTTCTCCTTGTAACTATTTCCCTATCTTTCTTCCCCTCCCCAGAGCAGTAGTATTCTTAGTAGTTTTTAGTAATAAATCTATCTCACAACTTAAGTTTTTCAGCCTGTCTGACCATTTTGGAGCCCCACTCCATTTTCTGGCGCATATAAGTATCTTTTTCTCGATTACGTTATGTTATCTGAAAGCCATAAATTTTCGTGTTAATTGGGCTTTTGCTCTCCCTTCTGCCTCTCCGTTGGGGAGGAGGGAACGTCGTTGGGTGCTTTTGGCTTTTGGTCCAGTTCAAACCATGACATTTTTGGTGCCATGACTCGGATAGGGAAAAATCAGGTTTAAACCCACCACAATTTATTATTATAATTATTTTGCAAAGACATGGTTTCCTAGATGCCTTGCATGCCTGATCTCTTCTAAACTTCAGTTCATGCCTTCCTGCTTTAGATCCTGCATAATTTCACTCAATAACCCTTGGGTACCAACCTTTTCCAGGACTCTTTTATCTGTATGTTTCAAAGCCACAAAAACTGCAGTCTTTTTCTGGTAATTTCAAATTTGTCATGTGAAAATCAACTTAATTTTCTGCATCAATGACCTTGGTATTAACATCTCCATTTTACAGTTCTTCCACACTGCAAAACATACATGATGTAAGTCCAAGTCTGTGTATAAGGCTTGGTGAAAAAGTTAAGAACAGCCTCAATATATTTTGTTTCCTCYTCTTATCTACTGGTTAAGGTTCCTGTTGAATTTGATAAGCCTCAACATTTGAGTACATCAGTGCTGACGTACAACAAGAGCACAGGTAACATCTTTGGACCACCTCAGAGAACCATCTTCTGTTTTGGTTTGTTGAGGGTTTTATTTATTTATTTGGTTTATTAGTTTTTAGTTTATTGATTCTTTTGCATGAAAAATGAAGATTCTAGCATTATATTTTAAATAAAGATCTAGTCAAATATTCTCTTAATATGGGGCATAAATTACCATTTTCCTGGTAAGCAGATAGTATTTTCAAAGTTAAACACTTGATCTGTTTCCAAATTATATCCATATTTTGCTTTTCTGTATTATTCTATAAAATACAGCAGATTCCATTACATATCTATTACTATTACTGCTTCATGGTCTTCATGTTATTTAATCTTTAAATCTTCCACAATCACAAATAGCAGATGTTTGATTAAGAACATTGGTGTCATCACTATGTACTCCCATACACCAATCTACAGAAAAGATTGGAAGCTACAAGGAAAGAGCAGGAAAGGCAGGGTTTCTTTCTTTTCCAGAAGCCCTTCAAAAGTAGGCTTTATTACATAAACATCACAGGCCCTTTGGGCTGCTGGTTCATACCTCAACTACAAAATAAAACAAGATACTGGACATGCTTCCCCCAAAATCCCCCAGAAATACTGTTCTGTTTCTATCTGAGTTTAGAAAGTTATTTTCTATCTGCAGATTTGCTGATCATTTTATCACTGAATGTTAGTGACTGCAGAGCTCTTTTGTGATAATTCAGCCTACAAAACTCATGTAGATAGAACCCAGGGGAAAGAGGGGTGTAAGTCAATTTTTCATTTATTCAGTTAAGTAAAAATATACTTTGAAAAAATCACTGTATAATGCTCACTTTTGTTTAACTTACTCAATTACTTCTCAGTCACTACTGTAAAGCCCTAACATAATTTGAATTTTCTGTATCAGAACCTGGTCTTATAATTTTTCAAGGAGACAAAGACAATTTTTTAAACTTATTCCTGAGTTTTGAATTTGAATTGCAATGAGATAACTTACTTTTTGCCTTGCACTGTAAAAGGATTTTTTTAATTAACAAAATAATACCTTGTTTATATTTTTTTCCATGTAAGACACCTACAAGGTGCAAGTAGCACCAGAAGTCCTTGAGGAACATATATTAAATTGGACTTGTTGTACTAGAATGGCTTTATTCTTGTTTAGCTTTGTGCAAGCTGCAGCTGCTAAGTTTTCCTTTACAATGAACTTCGGGTTTCTCCAAAGGTCAAGAATAATCTTGCTTTTAAATGAAAGAAAAGAGGACAAAATTTCATTTTCTGTAACTTAAAAATTTACTTCTTTACTTTTTACAAAAAGTGTTGACATACTATTCATATAATGAGCACTTAGATTCTGAATTCACCACTGTTTCTTGCCCTTGACTTGTTTTTTGCAGAGGTGTCTGGTATTCTTTTTATTTTCTTTTTTCGACGTACAAGGACAGCTATTCTATGTCAGGATGAAGGCACAGAGGCAGGAAAACCTAATTTTTAGGCCTGTTTTTCATTCAGTTAAAAGCACAATTTCTGATGAATAGGGGAATGATGTGACACTGACCTGGTGTCTAAATCTTCCAGTCATACAATGTTACAAGCAATGAGTTGGAAAACCAGCAAAGTTCGTCATCTAGATGCAGGAGTTAATTTGTGTTGAAACTAATAACTTGCCATCTAACATGAAATTTTAAGGAAATTAGTCAGAGAGGAATAAACTTTTTGAGACTGGCTTTAGTTTAATGGTTAAGATGACCATGAATGTGAGGAGCCCAGATTTATGGTTACCCAAACAGAAAGGATGGTGTTTTTAACATGTCTTAAAGGTGAATAGTGAAAGAATGAGATGCAATAGTTTCAATTTTTGCATGTTTTAACAAAGAAAATTGAGATTAGACATAAGAAAATAATCTTCACAGTGAGAGTGGTTTAACACTGGGATAACTTGCTCAAAAAGGCTGCGGAATTTGCAAACCAGAAGTTTTCTAAACCTCACTACCTCAAGTCCTGAACAATCTTTGAAGTTAGTTCTACGAAGCAGAAGCTTGGGCAAGATGACCTTGAGGGGTTTTCATCAGCCTAAACTATTATATAAATTTTGCACCAACATTCAGAGCCAATAAACAGACTATGGGAAATCCAAATTCAGATTAATGTTCTTTCCAAGTTTAAGGAGAGATCCCATATCCCATTGAGTGCTAGGTCCACAGTGTGCTTAAAATCAATTTCTTCATTTCTTGACCCTACATTACCAACGTTATTATAGGTGAATAACTGGAGCAGAAATTTTGTTGGAACATCTCTTAATTAGTTCCTTTCTGCACTTAATTTCTTTTCGGTCTGTTGTTTTCTGGAGATTCCTTCTTGAGATACTTCATTTTTTTGCACTATCCATAAAGTCAGAGCACCTAAGCTGATGCAAGATATGCCACCCTGTGTCCAACCCCTGCTGGCAACTGGTAGCCCCACGAAATTCCTTGGGAGTGTCTAGTGGTCCATGTTTGGTGTCCCAGGTTCTCATTTCCCAGATATTCTCTCATTTAATCTGTCTGTTTTCACTTGCAGCTCTGTGCCAGGGTATATATAAAAAAAACCCAAAGATACTCTATTAATTTTCCATCTGTGGTCTTGGTGGAAAAATTTACTCATACTACCTGCAACCAATGTAATTGACTTGATTTTGACAAGCACAACAAAAAATATTTCCTGTGTCTGTGATCTGTTAGCAAACCGTGTGTCTTTGTTGTGTGGGATTCGAGTGGTTTTATATTCCTGTTAGTCTTTGGATGCATGCTTCACCTTCAGCTGTTACCTAGATTTTGTGGCCAAAAGAGATATTTTGTACATAAGGAAGGTGATAAAAAAAATATTTGCTGTAAGCCAAGAAGACAATTGACATGTACTACATGAGATAACCAGGTAAATGAGCTTTTTCTCTTAATTCTTACTTTTTACCTATTTTCTTCCTTTTTTATTCCCTTCCAAAGCATCATATGAATGAAAGCAGAGCTAAAGATAGTAGCAGATTTTATAGATGGCCCTTGTACAGATATGAAAAAAGGAATACAACTCAGGAAGTGTGTCCAACACACGGAGCTCAGGCTTATTATGTTTGCAGCTGTTAACAGGGTGCTGTCTCAGCCTGTAAAGCCTCCTGCGCTCTGCTCCTGTGGCGTCAAGGTTATCTCTCAATGTATTATATAGATATATACCTTCATGAATTTGACTATGTCCCTTAATAAGAGAGGACAGTCCGGAAGAAAACACTGAATTTTTAAGTCGTGTCATCCACGACAAATGTAGCCGATATTTCGTTAATCGGCAGCCAAGGTTTCTGTCCCTCATGTGCAGCTGCTCTGAGCTGCAGAAGCATCTCAGCAGGGACTGGTGAATCCAACAGCACCCAAGCTGCCCTCCTATGACCACCCAGGTCTCTGCATCATATTTTTCAGTACTTTCATGGGGCTCGAGATAACTAATTTGCAGTGAGTGTGTCTAACTTGGGGCTTTGGGTATGGGTGGTTAAGGTTCTGCACAATGCAGAAGAGATGAAGCTTTTCCTGCACGCATGGAAAACAGAGTAGTGCCTTTGTTGCCCCACACCTGCCCTAAGGAGCCCAGACGACCTGGACTGGCTCTGCACACAGCCAGCTCTGAATCTTCCTATCCAGGTCATGATTAATCCACCTGGATTTGATTATAAATGGTTAATCCCCTTGGATGAACCACAGATGATGTGGACTGACTAAGCCCCTGCTGCATAAAAAATATTATTCATTGACTCTAATAGCAGCTCATATGATCTAAAACAGAATAGTCTGTTTTGCCAGGAAAACAAACAGCTAAAAAAAAATAAAATGGAATTGGGTTTTTATCTCAACCATAGATTACATCTAGAAGGATTTTTAAAAGTGGATTTTAAAAGATTAATTTAAAATAATCCCTGCAGTTTGATGGGATTTAAAATTGTATTAATTTATTTCAAAAATGTATTTGAAGTCCTTTTAAAAAGTAATTTTCTTTCTTTTTCTGTTGCATAAAAACTTACCTTCCAATTTCTATTATGCCATTGGCCTAATGTTAGTTGATAGATGCTTACTTTTCACTTGATATTGATTCATAATGCTGTGCCATTAACTTCTGTCCTATATCTAAACATACATGAATTATGAGAAAAACCTGAAAATACCAGATTTTGACCTGAGCCTTATGTTTTCTGTCTGATGGAATTAGAAACCCATCCTCCAAATACTACTTTTATATTACTTTTTATACAGACAGAACTCAATAGGAAATACTTTTAAATAATTAAAAGACTGGGGGAAAGTACATTTCTATTGTTTTAGTATTTGTTTTGTTACTCTAGGAAAGCTAGTAAAGATGTTTTAATGGTGTTATTTGATGTTATTTGATGTTACTAATCCTCTATGTGAGGTAAGAAATGTTCATAAAATGCATTTACATGATGCTGCAAGTTGGAATAAAATTGAGGAAAGAATGTGCTATGAGTCATCTAAAGCCAGATTTCTTGAAGTATTTCTTCCCAATGTGTTAAATGAGCATTCCTTACACATACGAATGTGTTCTGATTCCTACTAGGACTATAAATTACATTTTTTTTTTCTTTCTGATTTCATAATGAAATGAGAGATCAGGACCATTGAAGAGACATAAAGCTTGTAAGTAGTTGGAATTTAAGTCCGGGATAGCTAACAGTGTGGAGACAGGTGCTGAAGTGTGGGATTCACAACTTCCCTTCTCGAACTTCTCGGAACTTCCCTTCCCGGAACTTCCCTTCTGTTCCCTTCCCAGAACGTACCTTCTGACCCCTTCCCGGAATATCCCTTCCCGGAACTTCTCTTCCCTTCCCAGAATTTCCCTTCCCT